>NC_134485.1:120691300-120786300 GCF_040206685.1 Ascaphus truei | reverse complement strand
TCCCAGTCTATCTTATCCTTTCCCCTCCTAAAACAGGAAATGATTCTTCACTTGCAACACATCAGGAACCAGTTACTAGGGTTTTGCCCATATCCAAGATGGCTACTGCAGCAGTGACTGTGCCCTTACTTACTCCTAGAAGGGGAAAACCCCATATCAACTACTGGCAAGGCCTGCTTGTACCAGGGCTTACAGCCAGTACAAGGGCAGAATAGCAGCCATAGATGGCATGGCTACACATATATTATTTCTCACACGTTGGGCCAAGTACTGTAGGCTTCTGCAGCTGTTTCACAGACATTTTTATGCAAGTTCTATTCTATATAAAGTGAAGAGATTCCTAATGCAGGCCAAAGACAAATGTATGTGTTGGTGATTTGGTAGATGGTGCTTCACCAGTAAGTGCTCTATTGTAGAACAATATATTCAGAGCATAGTCCCAATATCCATGATAGCTGTATAATAACAAATGTAGCCAGGTCCCCCTTTGCTCACTCACCCCCCCTCCTTCTGTCACGTGAGCCGCGCGGTGTTTTGGGGTTGCCGGGGACGCGGTCGGGCCGGTTGCCGGGGACGCGAGCGGGCTGGTTGCCGAGGCCGCGATCGCGTTGCTGGGGCCGCGGCGGTACGCGGAGCAGGGCACCGCCATTGCAGGATGAGCTGCGCATGCGCAGGGCGTAGGAGCACCGGGGGGACTGCAGGGAGCTCGCGCATGCGCAGTGGAGGCACAGAAAAGCCCGCGAAGCCTAGCCTATGAGAGGAGGGCTCTGTCAGGGGGCTGCAAGTCCCAAGAGCCTCTGGAGCGGCCCCATGACGCCAGGGAACCAATAGGGCTGCAGGAACTCTGCTTGCAACATAGTGATACATTTGGCGGGCTTAGAGCACACTGGCAGTTGGTGAGAGGAGCAGCTAGGGGAAGGAGGTAGGGTGCAGGGGTCAGTGACTCTCTGCACTAGGCCAGCAATCCCCTAGGCCCCAGATAGCCCTGAGTCATCCTAGCTGAGTATTGTAGGTACAGGCCCGAGGTTAGGGAACCTGTCCCATTATCTATTGGCTAGTAGTGTACCACGAACATTGATCGGTTGCTAAGAGGGAGCTGGACTATCTCCACGGAGACCAAGCTAGCAGTGACTGCGGCCTGCTGGCAGCAGACAGACCCTAAGCAAAGGAGAGACGGTGCGGAGCTGCGGTGATATTATCCACGCTGGAATTCACCCCACGCGTAGGAGGATATCCCGGCGGATCCGACCCCAGTGGTATAGCGGCATCCGTGGCTGGAGCCCGGGCAGGTAACCCACAACCTCACGTGCACCAACAAGGCCTATCACCAGACATAGTGGCTGCGCAGTCACACACACACATTGGTATATGACCTGGGAGTGCGAGACATTGGGTTGGGGTTACTGGACATAGGGTGGGATCACTCTTTGGAAGGTTAGCGTCCGCCATGACGCATAAGGTAAGCGTCCACCGTGACGCCTATGTGGTAGCGTCCGCCGAGACGCCCTGGTCAGGTTGCCTTAGCGAGGGACACCTGTGGTTATGGGTTGATGTTGTATTCATGCTATGCACAGTAGTAAAGGTATTAGTCATTATCAATTCCGTTGTACGTGGTTATTGAATGTCCTGCGAGGAACCACTCCCCCTCTGGTGGGAGCCATCGCAGGTGGAGGCGCTGCACCTATTGTAAGTAGTTATCCATAGTATCGTATTGCCCCAGGTTCCCCGTGGCGGAAGCTCAGCCCTCCTGGTTACAAACAGGTACAGCACCACCCTGGTCAGTAGTCAGATACACCTACCCACCTAGATCTCACTTAGGGTGGGGGTAAGAGGGCTACATTTGGAGGCGCTGCTGAGAGACAGACCTGGGGTGCCCTATTCAAACAATATCACCAAAAATCAGCAACATGGTAATTCCCTCACGTCACGAGGTCCACGCGTGGGCTACCACCGTCCGTGAACCACCTAAACACGTAGGGAATGTCCCGGCGTTAGTGGCAGAAACTGACATCCGGGACTCACTGAGAAAGCTCTTAGGGCCAGATAAAATATGGTACCGTGGCCGGGTGTTCGACTCTACTTGTCATTGGAGCGCCCTACTATTCACCGTGGGGCGGGACATATGCCCAGAAGCGTCCCCGAACACTCTAGTAGCCCCCGAGTGCCCGCCAGAAGGATACCCCCTTATATACTCGGACTTACCTGTGATAAGGGAAATGTTTTCATTGAGAGCCTCTCCTCAAGATCCAGACGAACCATCCACCAGTACCTGGACACCACTTGCACCCGTGTCAAGTACCCCAAACCGGGGTGACCGTCCCCAGCCCAAAGTTTCCTTTACCCCAAGCGCCCTCACGGAAGCCGATAGCTGGGCTGACAGTCCGCCCTCTCTACCCGACCCCGTACCCCGCGAGGTATACCCCAGGCATACCAGAGAAAGGGTAACGAACGAAGGTTCCCTAATGGGGGTGACGCTACCTCAATTCGTAGAAGCTTTCACCCTGGCCTCCCAGTCCCAAGGCTACCGGAAACTTAAGGCCTTCTCGGGAGTACTTCCAATACCCCAGGGGGAGGAGGGAATAGACCATTGGAGGGAGAATGCAGTAAAAGTCGTAGAGGAATGGTCGTGTACTGACAATGTAAAGCGGCAGCGTATCATGGAATGTCTTCGGCCTCCCGCCTCTACCATTGTGACCATCCACAGGGACCAACACCCCGAGTTGACGGCGTTGGAAATGGTGGCGTTCCTGTTGGAGGCGTACGGGCTAGCCGAAGACGAAGGAGCGATCTGGACGAAGTACTTCCATCTTTATCAGAAGGAGGGAGAGGAGTTGTCGGCTTTTATTCACCGCCTACAGTTGATCTTGGGAACACTCCTAAATCGTAAGCTGATTCCCGCCTCTGGGATGGATGAAGCGCTCCATAAGCAGTATCTGCGGGGGTCAAGCCCCACTCACCCCATAGCCAACATGCTCCGCAGCAAGATAATGGACGGGGGCCCCTATAAGTTCACCGAGTTGCTGCGGCAAGTGAAACTACAGGAGGCTCATGTTATGCTACACTCAACCGCTAAACCTAAGAGCCCCTCTGCCTCCAAAGGAAAGGGCTCTACGGAAAAGAAGGAAGAGTCTGCTGCCTCGTCCAAGGGGTACAAACCAAGACCCCCCGACCGACCACCTTCCCCGTCCACGAGTCATCCGGAAAGCCGCCCGGTTGTATGCTATAACTGCGGTAAGAAGGGTCACGTCCTCCGTAACTGTCCAGAAAGAGAAGGTCATCCAGAGGAACACCCTTCCGATAGAGGGAAATCAGCCCGATCAATGGTCTGTAGTGTACATATAGCAGAAGCTGACCCCGAACTCCCTCATTCTGGAACCCCGGATGCCCCTTCTGACGCTGGCCCCAGTGATGACGCCTCACCCGGTGAAGCTTGCAGTCAAGTGGGCCCTGCGGCCATCGTGCCCGTGGTACTAGAAGGGATATACGCCTCGGCCCTATTGGACACAGGGTCACAAGTAACCATAATATATCGCAAGTTCTATGACCAGCACCTTCAACACTGCCCCCTGAGGCCGGCCGAACATATGAAGGTTAGGGGGTTAAGTAATGAAGACTACCCCATCGATGGGATTGTAAGGGTCCAGCTGGACATACTCCAACTGAACACCGGCAAGAAGCACCCCATGCAGGTAGCGGCCATGGTATGCCCGGAGCCCGAAGACCATTGCAAGTACCCAATCATCTTGGGAACCAATGCGGACATAGTGCAAGCTATAATCCGAGCCTACTTGAAAGAGACCAACGAGTTGCCGCTGGCCGATTCGCTCCTAGACCCCATCTTACGAGAAGAGTGCCACCAGGTATATGCCTTGGAGCGTCATGGGGACCTCTACAATCATCAACGAGGACTGATGACCATATTACCAGGGGGAGTGCAAAAGATGGCCGTCTGGTGTTGTTATCCCGACCGAGACAAGAACGACCAACTGTTCTCGCTGGAGAGTGAGCCTGAAGAAGAAGAGGTTCAGAGAGGGTATAGAGTACTACCCGAAGTGAGGGAATGGACGGCTAAGATCCCTATTCGAACCCATCTGTATGTGCAGAATTTCTCCCCCTTTCCGATGGAGTTTGATGTCGATCAGAAGTTGGGATGCATATATCCGGTCAGCCCGGTGGGAGCCACGCCTCAGGTGAAGGCGGCGGCCGCGCATGAGCGGGTAGTCGATCTGGACTTCAACTTCGGCGAGTCGACGCTGTCCACCGAGTGGAAAGAACGGTTGACCACCCAGCTGCTTCAACGACGACATGTGTTCTCCACGAGCGAGATGGATGTGGGGTGCAGCCGCAGTGCCCAACATACCATTCGAATGAGTGATGCCACTCCGTTCCGGGAACGTTCTCGTCGCCTCGCCCCTCGGGATGTGGACAATGTGAGGAACGCCATACAAGACATGGAAACCGCTGGGATCGTGACGGAATCTCGAGGACCTTACGCGTCGCCCATAGTGGTGGTGCGGAAAAAGAACGGGTCCGTACGACTGTGTGTCGACTATCGAACTCTGAACAATCTCACGATCCCGGATCAGTACACCCTTCCACGCATTGAAGAGATCCTGAATGCGCTCAATGGAAGTCACTGGTTTAGCGTGCTCGACCTCCGATCGGGGTACTATCAGGTGCCTATGGATGCGGAAGACCAGGAGAAAACAGCTTTCGTATGCCCCCTGGGATTCTACCAATTTACCCGTATGCCCCAAGGTATATGTGGGGCGCCTGCTACGTTCCAAAGGTTGATGGAAAAAACTATCGGGGACATGATCCCCCGGGAGTGTCTGGTATACCTGGATGATATCATCGTCTTCGGAAGGACTCTGGAAGAGCACGAAGAGCGATTGTTTAAGGTGATCGACCGTCTGGGGAACGAAGGTTTGAAATTATCTCTAGACAAGTGCCGATTTTGCCATACCTCGGTGACCTACGTGGGGCACATAGTGTCCGCCAAAGGGATCGCCACCGACCCTGCCAAGGTAGAGGCCGTAGTGAACTGGCCTCGCCCAGAGAACGTCACAGAGTTGCGATCCTTCTTGGGGTTCTGTGGGTATTACCGCCGCTTCGTGGAAGGGTACTCGAGCAAGGCTAAACCCCTGAACAATCTGTTGAAAATATACCCTTCAGAGAACGGGAAGAAAGCTGTATCGGCCCGCCAACCGTTCGGTGACAAATGGACATCTGAGTGTGAGCAGGCCTTCCTGAAACTGAAGAAGTGTCTGACCGAAGCGCCTGTGCTTGCTTATGCGGATCCCGAACAGCCATACGTCCTGCATGTGGATGCCAGTCTAAATGGACTAGGCGCCGTCCTGCACCAGAAGCACCCGAAGGGTCTGCGGCCTGTAGCTTACATCAGCCGCAGCTTGACACCCAGTGAGCAGAGATACCCCGTCCGCAAGTTGGAGTTTCTGGCTCTCAAGTGGGCTATCACCGAGAAGCTCCACGATTACCTGTACGGTGTCGCCTTCGAGGTAAGGACGGATAACAATCCCCTCACGTACATCAATACGTCGGCCAAATTAGATGCAGCAGGCCACCGATGGCAGGCCGCCCTCAGCAACTACCGCTTCTCCTTGAAGTATAAGCCGGGACCATTGAATATCGGGGCGGACGCCCTCTCCCGAAGGCCAGGACTACTTGCTACCCCAGATGATGAGGAATGGGAAGAACTTCTAGGACCCGGAGTGCGAGCTATGTGTAAAACTGCAGCCATAGTTAATGACCAAGTGGCCTTCTCCGAACTACGAGTGGCCGATTCCTTGGGATGCCAGTCGCAGGCTGTCCCTGCAGCCTACTGCGACCCAAAGGGGATGCACCTCACTCACGACAAGGTGTTCCGGTGGAAAGATCTGGTAGACTACCAAATACGAGATCCGGTCGTTAGTATCATCCGGCACGCCGTTGAAAAGAAGAACCCAGCCCTTCTGAAACGCGCGCCCAATGACTTGGTGGCCTTGCTCATGCGAGAATGGGACAAATTTGAAATAGACAATTGCTTGCTCTATCGGGTGGTGCAATACCAGAACCACTCCCTAAGAACTTACAATACCTGGTGTTGAAGTCCCTACATGATGATCATGGACATCTTGGTATAGACAAGACTTTTGGGTTAGTCAGAGATCGCTTTTTCTGGCCCAAGATGCGAGAAGCCGTTGAACATCACTGTCGCCGCTGTACTAGGTGTATTCAGCGCAAGACCCTACCTACCCGAGCCGCCCCCATGGGCCATCTAAAAAGTTCTGGTCCTATGGACCTCGTGTGTATGGACTTTCTGTGTATTGAGCCGGATAGCCGGGGAATATGCAACGTGCTGGTCATCACTGACCATTACACTCGGTATGCTCAAGCCTTCCCTACTAAAGACCAGAAGGCCATCACCGTGGCGAAGATATTATGGGAAAAGTACTTTGTACATTACGGCCTTCCTAACCGCCTTCACTCTGACCAAGGAAGGGATTTCGAGAGTACATTGATCAGGGAACTGCTCAAAATGCTGAACATTGCCAAATCCCGAACGACCCCGTATCACCCCGAGGGGGATGCGCTACCCGAACGTTTTAATCGGACCTTACTAGACATGCTCGGAACACTACAGAGTGCCCAGAAATCGGAGTGGAGTCGACACGTGGAAACCTTGGTGCATGCGTACAATTGCACCAGACACGAGTCAACTGGATTCTCCCCATACTTCCTCATGTTTGGGCGAGAGGTGAGGTTGCCAGCGGATGTGCGTCTTAGAGTCTCAACGGATGGGGTACATAATGCTACCCACTTCAAATATGTGCAACGACTCAAAGACAGCTTGCAGCAGGCGTACCAGCAGGCAGAGAAATCCACCACTAAGCTAAATGCTGACAATAAGAGGCGATACGACCATAAGGTCAGATATCGGGAACTTCGGCCAGGAGATGCTGTGTTGCTTCGGAACTTGGGCGTAGCAGGCAAACACAAATTGGCCGATCGATGGAGAGACGGAGTGTATGAGATAGAATCCCAGATGCCTGGCCTCCCGGTCTATCGCATCAAAGACACTGACGGCCGGGTAAAGGTATGGCACCGTAACCATCTTCTCCCCATTCCACAAGTGGAAGATGAAGAGACAGAGATACTGGCTACACCGCTCAACGGTGAGCCCGACTTATCACAGTTGGGTCAAGAGACTGTCAATAACGAGACCCACTCTGAAACTCCTGAAGATCCTATGGAAGGACCCTCTCAAATGGACTGCTCCACAGAAGGGGCATCTCCCGGAGGAGCTACGGGTAAAGGGCCCCATAGGCCAACGCCTACTAAGGTGGCACCAACAGGCCAGCCTTTGGATCCAGAGAGCCCGAGCTTTGTGCCTAACAGGGACTGGGCCGAGACATTTCTCCCCTCAAGGGAAGAGGCTGAGCCTCAGGACTGTGCTTATTACTCCCCCGAGGGAGTTGCAGAAGAACAACTCCGACGGAGCCAACGAATCAGGTACCCTCCAAATCGGGTCACCTACGATCAAATGGGGGCACCCCATTATGAGGCTCAGCAGTGTTCTCGGAGTAAGATCCAATCTGTGATTGTGATGCTCACAGAATTGTGCAATATTGTTTAGAGTTGTGCATGTGCTAAGTTATATGATCTACTGCATTTTTTATTATATAATTTCTGTACGGGTTGAGTTATTTATCCCAAGCGAGGTCGTTGGGTTTTTTTTTACCAGGGGGAGGATGTAGCCAGGTCCCCCTTGCGCACTCACCCCCCCTCCTTCTGTCACGTGAGCCGCGCAGTGTTTTGGGGTTGCCGGGGACGCGGTCGGGCCGGTTGCCGGGGACGCGAGTGGGCTGGTTGCCGAGGCCGCGATCGCGTTGCTGGGGCCGCGGCGGTACGCGGAGCAGGGCGCCGCCATTGCAGGATGAGCTGCGCATGCGCAGGGCGTAGGAGCACCGGGAGGACTGCAGGGAGCTTGCGCATGCGCAGTGGAGGCACAGAAAAGCCCGCGAAGCCTAGCCTATGAGAGGAGGGCTCTGTCAGGGGGCTGCAAGTCCCAAAAGCCTCTGGAGCGGCCCCATGACGCCAGGGAGCCAATAGGGCTGCAGGAACTCTGCTTGCAACATAGTGATAAATTTGGCGGGCTTAGAGCACACTGGCAGTTGGTGAGAGGAGCAGCTAGGGGAAGGAGGTAGGGTGCAGGGGTCAGTGACTCTCTGCACTAGGCCAGCAATCCCCTAGGCCCCAGATAGCCCTGAGTCATCCTAGCTGAGTATTGTAGGGACAGGCCCTAGGTTAGGGAACCTGCCCCATTATCTATTGGCTAGTAGTGTACCACGAACATTGATCGGTTGCTAAGAGGGAGCTGGACTATCTCCACGGAGACCAAGCTAGCAGTGACTGCGGCCTGCTGGCAGCAGACAGACCCTAAGCAAAGGAGAGACGGTGCGGAGCTGCGGTGATATTATCCACGCTGGAATTCACCCCACGCGTAGGAGGATATCCCGGCGGATCCGACCCCAGTGGTATAGCGGCACCCGTGGCTGGTGCCCGGGCAGGTAACCCACAACCTCACGTGCACCAACAAGGCCTATCACCAGACATAGTGGCTGCACAGTCACACACACACATTGGTATATGACCTGGGAGTGCGAGACATTGGGTTGGGGTTACTGGACACAGGGTGGAATCACTCTTTGGAAGGTTAGCGTCCGCCGTGACGCATAAGGTTAGCGTCTGCCGTGACGCCTATGTGGTAGCGTCCGCCGAGACACCCTGGTCAGGTTGCCTTAGCGAGGGACACCTGTGGTTATGGGTTGATGTTGTATTCATGCTATGCACAGTAGTAAAGGTATTAGTCATTATCAATTCCGTTGTACGTGGTTATTGAATGTCCTGCGAGGAACCACTCCCCCTCTGGTGGGAGCCATCGCAGGTGGAGGTGCTGCACCTATTGTAAGTAGTTATCCATAGTATCGTATTGCCCCAGGTTCCCCGTGGCGGAAGCTCAGCCCTCCTGGTTACAAACAGGTACAGCACCACCCTGGTCAGTAGTCAGATACACCTACCCACCTAGATCTCACTTAGGGTGGGGGTAAGAGGGCTACACAAAGATCACCCAAGGGAGATTAAGGGACCTAGTGGTACCCACCTGGCTACCACAGAGATTGGTCACCTGGTAGATAATTACCTACCCATAGGGTTTAGATCAATAAAACAGAAGGCACTGAAAAGGTAAATACAGAGGGGGTGTTGCTCTTTACCTGACAGTGAAATCCAAACAGGGAAAAACTCTGCAGCGTGCAATCTTCAATTGTAGAGATCAGGATATGTAGAAGGAAAGGAGCACAGCTTCCGCATCAGTGGATCAAAAATAGATAGGGCAACTCCAAATGTAGTAAAATTGTATTATTGCACAATCTGCTTAGCAATGAAGGTGTAGGAAACACACCATGTTTCATCCAACAGGACTTTATCAAGGACTTTATCACCTTGATAAAGTCCTGTTGGATGAAACATGTTGGTGTGTTTCCTAAACCTTCATTGCTAAGCTGATTGTGCAATAAATACAATTTTACTAATGTGGAATTGCCCTATCTATTTTTGATCTGTGCTCCTTTCCTTCCACATAACCTCACAAAAGGTATGTGCCCTGGGGAGAGTGGTTAGGCCCCACCAGGGGGAGGTGGTGTGTTAACCCCATGTATACCTGTATGGGATACAATGGGTTGTTGGCTAGTTAAGAGTATTAACCTGTTACATACATATTTTCATGGGATGTATGTATGTATGTCTTTAATTATATAGCGCCATTAATGTACATAACGCTTCACATTATAAATACACACGACAATCATAAATAACAAACTATATAAATAAAACATAAAGGGGAGAAGTGCTTCAGGCATAAAAGTAACATTTAGAAAAAGGAGTCTCTTCTCCGAAGACCTTACAATCTAATTGATAGATAGGAAAAACGTACAGAGACAGTAGGAGGGCATTCTGGTTAGGGCATCTGCAGGGGGCCAAGCTTTATGTATCGTATATACTATTAGCCACGGAGATACTCATATGTTTCGTTAAGCAGGTATGTTTAAGGTGGGTCTTAAAGGTTGTAACGATGCGCGGAACACGCCCCCTGCGGCGTGTTCCTTCCTTACCTGTTTACTTCTGATCGCCGCCCTCTAGCTGCGAGTCAAGATCCTGTGTCTTTAAGGATTCTGAAGCAAGCAACGCCATCTTGCTTTCTGGCATATCCTGCCCTCTTCCTCCTGACAGGAAGTAAGCCTCTCTTTGACTTTCTCTTTGCATTTACTCTTTTGATGCCTGCCCTGGTGTCTGCTAGTACCCATCGCACACTGTTCCTGCCTGGACCTCCTTGGGACCTTTACTCTCCTTTGGATTCCGGAAGACTGGGACAGTCACTCATATACTACTAAGGTTAGTTTACCGTCGGGTAGTGTAGGTACCTGCTTAGTAGGGTTCACCTTGACATGGTAGCAGGCTTATGGATTAGACTTAGAACCCTTATGTTATGTTTAGTTTCATTGCACCTTGCTGTTTCTGTCACTATGCCTTTAAGAAGTCTGGACGTTCTCCAAGAAGCAATCCTTCTCTGGATGTTACCTTGTGCTCTGGACTCCATGCCCATGTTCCATGTTCCTGGTTTCCGTTTCCAGACTCCCGTGCTGAAGCGTTGGCTTCCCGCAACCCCCGCGTTGGTGCCTGAGAACGCGCGCACTCCCGCTCTGCTGTCAGAGCATGCGCGCACATGCAGCTGGATCACTCGTGTCTCTGATTAGGCACCGCACCTCCGGACACGTCGCGCATTCTCATGCGCGGTCACGTGACTACGTGCGCCGATCCCCAGCTGCGCGGCAACTTACTCCCTTCGTATCCCCTGCGGCCTCCCCACCTCGCTACCGGGTCCTTCCCTTTCTCCCTGCGCTTGTGAGGAGAGCACAAGCGTGACATTATGCTTGGCCAAACAAACGGACCCCCAGAGGTGGCCCCGCCTTCCTCCATGTTCCATGCCATGTTCGTGTCCATGTTCCTGGTTCCTGTATCGTTGGGAGATCCTAGTCCCCACTAGTCTAGCAAGGATCGTTCGGAGTCCGATCCTGAAGGGGGGGATACTGTAAGGAATAGGGGAACACGCCCCCTGCAGCGTGCTCCCTCCTTACCTGCCGCATCTCAGTTCCCGATCTCCTTATAGAGCATGCACGCACCCGCGGTTCCCTACTCGTACCACAGAGCCCGGCCACCCCCGGTTGCGTCACGCATTCTCTCACGTGTGGCACGTACACGTGACGGCGTGTGCCGCCCTCCAGCTGCGAGTCAACTTCACGCCCCCTTGTGGCGTATTCTCTACCCATGCCTAGTTTCTCTGATGTCTCTCTGTATGGCATGCGCCGTCCTCTAGCTGCGAGTCAAGATTCCCTGTTGATTCTCTGTGTGGCGTGCGCTGCCTCTAGCTGCGAGTCTTCCTCCCTATGCATCGCTGCCCCTTAGTCTCTTGGATCGCTCGGGGTTTGATCCTTAAGAGGGGGATACTGTAACGATGCGTGGAACACGCCCCCTGCGGCGTGTTCCTTCTTTACCTGTTTACTTCTGATCGCCGCCCTCTAGCTGCGAGTCAAGATCCTGTGTCTTTAAGGATTCTGAAGCAAGCAACACCATCTTGCTTTCTGGCATATCCTGCCCTCTTCCTCCTGACAGGAAGTAAGCCTCTCTTTGCATTTAGTCTTTTGCTGCCTGCCCTGGTGTCTGCTAGTACTCATCGCACACTGTTCCTGCCTGGACCTCCTTGGGACCTTTACTCTCCTTTTGGATTCCGGAAGACTGGGACAGTCACTCATATACTACTAAGGTTAGTTTACCGTCGGGTAGTGTAGGTACCTGCTTAGTAGGGTTCACCTTGACGTGGTAGCAGGCTTATAATTCCTTGGCCAATGGATTAGACTAAGAACCCTTATGTTATGTTTAGTTTCGCTGCACCGTACTGTTTCTGTCACTATGCCTTTAAGAAGTCTGGACGTTCTCCAAGAAGCAATCCTTCTCTGGATGTTACCTTGTGCTCTGGACTCCATGCCCATGTTCCATGTTCCTGGTTTCTGTTTCCAGACTCCCGTGCTGAAGCGTTGGCTTCCCGCAGCCCCCGCGTTGGTGCCTGAGAATGCGCGCACTCCCGCTATGCTGTCAGAGCATGCGCGCACATGCAGCTGGATCACTTGTGTCTCTGATTAGGCACCGCACCTCTGGACACGTCGCGCATTCTCATGCACGCGGTCACGTGACTACGTGCGGCGATCCCCAGCTACGCGGCAACTTACTCCCTTCGTATCCCCTGCAGCCTCCCCACCTCGCTACCGGGTCCTTCCCTTTCTCAATGCGCTTGTGAGGAGAGCACAAGCATGACAAAGGTGAATAGAGGGGGTACTTGTTGAGTATTGAGGGGAAAGGCATTCCAGAGGTGTGGGGCAGTCAATGAGAAAGGTTTAAGGCAGGAGAGGGCTTTGGATACAAAGGGTGTAGAGAGAAAACATCCTTGAGTAGAACGCAAGTGTCGGGAGGGTGCATAGCGAGAAATTAAGGCTGAGATGTAAGGCTGGGCAGAAGAGTGTAAAGCTTTAAAAGTGAAGAGGAGAATTGAGTGCGAGATGTGGGATTTGATAGGAAGCCATGAGAGGAATTTCAGGAGGGGAGATGCTGACAGATTTAGGAAAGAGTAGAGTAAAGTGATCCTGGTTAGGATAGATTCTAGGGGAGACAGGTGAGAAAAAGGAAGGTTGGACAGCAGGAGGTTACAGTAATCAAGACTGTGTCAGAGTTTTAGCAGTCGAGCAACAGAGGAAAGAGCGTAACTTTGTAATATTGCAGAGGAAAAAGTGACAGGTTTTAGATACAATTTGAATGAGAGGATAATGTGAGAGAGGAGTCAATTGTGACCCCTAGGCACTTAGTGGGGCCATGATTGGGATGAAATATGAGGAGTTCTGTTTTTGACATGTTAAGTTTAAGTCAGTGAAGGGCCATCCAGGAGGATATCGCAGAGAATCAGAAACTTTGGTCTGTACAGCAGGTGTAAGGTCAGGGATTGAAGGGCCTCTGAAAGATTCTCGCGCTGAAGCCGACGTCGACCACGGAGCCTGGTAACTCCTCCCCTACCAATGGAGGATAGTTGGAAAAGATCTGTGACGTCAGACGCTGCCCAAGTGCGGAATTGAGAGACTCTACCCTACAGAGTCAAGTAAAGCTGAGCAAGTCACGCCGTTCCTGAACCCTGAGTGGTTACACTGCTGTTTTATATCCTGGAGCATGTGAGTGGACTGGAGCTCACTGCTCTAGGTGTGTTTGTTTATTAAACTGTGTTACACTATTATTTTTCTCTTTTCTTTTAACATATGCTGTCTATCGTGACCTGATTCCTGTGAATTACATTTCCACCTGTGAGAGGAGTTCTTGCGCTCTGTGTACTCCTCCTGTTGCCACTTTGAGGGATTGAGAAATTCCTCACACAAGCAGCATCTCCTCTTGGTGATATTAATTTTACACAAACACAGAGTGACTCGTCGCTCTCCTAGTAGTATATGGAGATTAAAACCTCGGTGCTTAGGGAATTATAACAAATAAACACTTGGACAAGTGACTAAGAGAAGTCACTAAAAGCCCTAATAATAGCACTCAGAGTCACCATACATTGATCTGTATGGTGGAGATGGATATACAGTGAAATCACTAGGACCAAAAAGGAGGTATATAACCTCCAGCCAACGGACTACAAACACCAATTAAAACCAAAAATAATAAAATTTTATTAAATAAATGACCGACGCAACTTAACAACTATGGGGAACAAATATAAACACACACAGGATTTAAAATCCTCACGGACCGAACGGTGATGGGCTAGTAAATGGGACAGGCTTATGTGTTAATACACATTTATATCAGCAGTATGGTGTATTTATCTGATATAAATGTGTATTAACACATAAGCCTGTCCCATTTACTAGCCCATCACCGTTCGGTCCGTGAGGATTTTAAATCCTGTGTGTGTTTATATTTGTTCCCCATAGTTGTTAAGTTGCGTCGGTCATTTATTTAATAAAATTTTATTATTTTTGGTTTTAATTGGTGTTTGTAGTCCGTTGGCTGGAGGTTATATACCTCCTTTTTGGTCCTAGTGAGTTCACTGTATATCCATCTCCACCATACAGATCAATGTATGGTGACTCTGAGTGCTATTATTAGGGCTTTTAGTGACTTCTCTTAGTCACTTGTCCAAGTGTTTATTTGATATTAATTTTATTATTAATTATAATTGTTGTTTTTTGTATCATTTGGGTTTGCGCTCACTTTTTCTGTACCATAGATTGATGTTTATCGACTGGGTGGCTTTTTATCACTGATTCCCTTTATGCGCATCATTGCACCCTGGTTACCAGTTACCCACACATCTGGGAACCGTTGTTTTTAATTCCCATTATTTACATTTTCATTTACATTTTCTGTCCGGTCGTACTAGGGACTATAATGTATTACATGTTATTAGTTAGCGTGGCTAATCAGCTTCTCGCATGCATCAGTCAAGTTTTTATTCCAACCAATAGGAGTAGATTTTACACTTTATTAATGTAGGTAGTGTAGATCGTATTACACTCCTGACGAAGCTAGATTGACACTAGCGAAACGCATTGAGTGAACAGAGGAGTAGAAAGCCGACATGACCGGAGAATAGTGACGTCAGAAGCACTACAGGGAGCAGAGTGCCATTCCCAGCGTCTGCTATCGGGAGAGACACGTGGCAAACCCAGGAGCAAAAACCCAAACCGGTATCCAGCGTCGGAGGGGTGAGAGACTGTCCTCATCAAAAAAGATACCATTTTATGTCCTGAATGGCATAAACAAATGTGTCCATTCAGGGTTTTTTTGTTATTGTGTGCATTGTTTATTAAAGTTTTAACATACTGCACCCTTTCTCCTTTCCTTGTCAAGACTCTACTGCACCTACAACTACTAGCAACATTTCACCTACCAACACAGCTACCATAGACTATATGGGCTGCTGTTAACCAACAGTGGTTTGCTGCCTTCAACCAACTCCCTCACCTTTCCTGTACCTGTCAGGCTGCGGTCCCAGACATGACTGTGACACGCGCGCCCGGCGGGGGGGGGAGGGGGCGGCGCGTGCACAGCGCTAACCGCGATCTAGGGTCTCTATGAGAGAGGGAGCTTGTGACGGGAGGGGGCGTGGTTGGGGATTTGCGGGGGCGTGGCCATCATGTCACGCGGCTGGTTCGCCCTCATTGGGTGAACCGCCGGTGGGGGCGTGGCCACGCCTCCGTCGCAAGGTTTAAACTCAATTTCATTGAGTTTAAAAAACCTTGCAGTGGGGGGCGTGTCTATGACGTCAACCAGAACAGTCGGGTAGAGGGAGAGCTCTGGAGACCCCTCTGTATAATCGTTGAATTTATACCTTTCCACCCGGCCAAAAACACCTTAAATTGCATACAATCCCTCCCTGAATCTGCAGGGATGGCGAACAGGGGAAAAAATCAGCAGCCCCAGGGGGTTGGAAGGTTCTTTACCCCTGCTAAACAAACTGCTGAAGCGGGAAGCAGGCGGCAAGATGGCCCCCAGACATCAGGTGCACGAGGCACACAAGGCCTCACTAGCCCGGCGAGCCCCGCTGAGACTCCCCCCTCGCCAGATGGCAGAATCACAAAGGAGTTTTTAGAAGAGCTCCATGCTAAACTCCAAAAATCACTGGAGACAAACATCAAAGAGGCAGTGGCTGAGATAAAGCATGATATTCAGGGCCTGCAGGAGAGAACCTCAACCCTGAAAGCCAGGCTGGATGAAGCCCTACACCATCAATCGGAAGCGGACGAGGAGATAATCCGCTTGGGCCAGGAGATCCACTCCCTCCGGGATGGTCTGGAGGACCAGGAGAACCGGGACCGCAGGCAAAACCTGCGGATCCGCGGTATCCCTGAGGCGATAATACCCTCCCAGCTCAGGGCATATCTGACGGATTTTTTCCTTGCAATCTCACCTGATCTTGACCCAAGAGACCTCGAAATAGACAGGGCTCACAGGGCACTGGGCCCACGTTCAGAAGACCCAAATCGTAAGCGGGACGTGATCGTGCGCCTCCACAGTTTTTCAACCAAAGATAAGCTGATTGGAGCCTGCAGGGACAAGGACACGATCATGTTCCAGAATGAGCCTCTGCAGGTATATAATGACCTTTCCAAACTGACCGTAGACAGACGGAAAGCGATGCGCCCCCTGACACTCCTCCTCCGAGAAAAAAGAATAAAGTACAAATGGGGCTTCCCCTTCAAGCTGGTTATCCCCCACAAAGGAAAGTTCCTGACCCTCCGTCAGCCTGAAGATATGGAATCCCTGGCCAGAACCCTGGGCTTCCCTGTGGAACCCTTCCAACATGATTACCAGCCCGACAACAGACCCAGGGAACGTGAGGACCACCCGGTTAGAGCTTCCGAGCGCATTGCAGAACAGCGACAGTCCAGAGAGAGATGACCCAGCACCCAGAGAGACCCTCCCGGGAGATCACCGCTCTTCCCCCTAACACCACCTAAAATGGCGTTGGGAGGATCCCCACTGCGTGCCCCTGTCAAACGAAGCTACACCACTAACCTCTCACCAGACTCCTACCAGCATCCAGAGAGACGACCGACTTCATTCCCGACGACACCCTGAAGGAGCCACCCACCAAACCGCAGGAGAACGAGGAGCTGAGTCAACCCTGTGCACAACGGATTCTCCAAAGATGGCATCCGCCACATCTCCATTCCGCTGCGGAACACCACGAGGCTCCCTGGACGAGGTCGAGACGAAGCAGACGTCATCACCGCGCGCGACATCCAGACTCTACGCTCCGCATCACGTGGCCCCCGATCCGTCGATCCAGACCAGAGTCATCGAGTGCCGAGCGCCAGAGGAGTCGATGCTGCAGCCCGGCTTCCGGATAGCGCACAGGTTCCCCCCCTCGGCCGAGGGGGGGTCAAGAGGCTTTGCTGACACCCCAGCCCCCGACGGCCCTAAGAGATCTTGACTCCCCTCCCCTCCGCGGAGGGTCAGACGCTCCAGGACTTCCCGATCGCTCCGGGCTGCGAGGCGCTCACGGAGGGTCTGTAACACAGTTCCCCCTATGTTATCCCTGGTTTTCCCCGTTAACAGCAGTGTCCAAAATCCCAAGTTTGGCGGCTGGCCTTAATTGGCTCAGCAGTCGCGCCCTCAAAGTTAGAAGGACCCACACTGCACTTAATAGGCATTCCCTTACCCCTCCCTCCTCTCACCATTCACCCCCCTCCTCCCCCCTCCTCCCCGCCCCCCCTCTCACCCCCCCCCCTTCTCGCCCCCCTTCTCACCCCTCCTCTCACCCCCCCTCTCACCCCCCCTCTCACCCCCCCTCTCACCCTCCCTCTCACCCCCCCTCCCCTAATACCAACCCCCCCTAGCCCTTCCCCCCTACCCAATACCGACTTCACCTCCCCCCTCTTACCCCCCCCGCCCCCTCCCTCGTCCTTGCTAACCCCCCCCACCCCATCTCCCCTCCCTCCCCTACCCCACTATTCCCCTTCTTGCCCCTCCCCCACCCCCCCAGCCCCCCAGGAGAGAATGAGGCAGCCCAGCCACAACCTAGTGACACTCACCAGTTCTCAAGGAAACGACACTAACTCTCACCTGAGCCGACAGAAAAGGGTCCACTAACCCTGTAGTTCTGTCACTGCCAGGTGCCTATAGCAACGAAGGTTCCCCCCTTATAAAATGCTTAAGGCGCAGCGATTGAAGTGATCCTTCCCCCCTTCCCCCTCCCCTTCCCCACCCCATCCCTCCCCACTCCCCACCCGATCCCCCCCCCCACCCTACCCCCCCCCACCTTATTCCCACACCCCCACTGCCTGGCCCCCCCCGCACGTGAGCTGTTCCCCTCACTCCCCTGCCCTCCTTACCCCCTCCCCAACCTTGCCCCCACCCACGCCCCCCCTAGCCCACTCAGGGCAGATCTACTCACCTGCGTCCCAGGTTACCCGATTACGGTCACAAAGATGGTCCCACACCGCGTCGCTCACAGGATCATCGCATGGGGCTGTATACCACTCGGGCCACAGCGAAGGTCTGGAATTAACACTGCAAAATGTAAATTGTGTATAAAGCCTAAGGCGGAATGTATAAACTTGTACCCCCCCACTATCCCCCCCCCCTACCCCATATCCCTCCCCCAGCTACCTCTCCTTCCCCTTACCCCCTACCTTCCTCCCCTACACCCCCCCCCCCTTCCATGGCCCCACCAGAGCTGGAATACATAGGAAAGGGACGTATACCGACACTGATGGCAGACACAGTACAGGGCCCCCTCTCCCTCCCCCTCCCCCCCCTACTCTTCCCAGTTTCCCTACCCATCCCTGCCCCCCACGTACCCCTCCCCTTCCTTTCCTTGTCCCCTTTCCAACCCCGTCCCCCTGAGCTGGTCCACTTACCCTTGTATCGACCTGAGCAAGCACGGGCACGAATATGGCCATGACATCCGCAGTACTTGGGACTACCACACGAGGTCGCTCACCACATACGCAAAGTTAAATGTATAAGGGGTAAATTGTGAAGTGTGATTCTGGCACAACGCTGTAGGTTCAAGATTCAAACCCGTACCCCCCCCCCACCCTTTCTCCCCCGGAAACCCCCCCCTCCATCCCCCCCCCCTTAACCACCCCCCCCTAGGTCAGTGCCGTTACTGTCAGGTACCTATAGCAATGAAGGTTCCCCTTGGAAAATGTTTAAGGAGCTACGGTTGAAGAGGCCCCACCCCCCTCCCCTCTCCCCCTTATCCCCCCGTCCCCACCCCACCCTCCCCCACTCCCCACCCTATCCCCCCCCCACCCTACCCCCCCCCCTCTTACCCCCACACTTCCACTGCCTTGCCCCCCCCCTCAACACATAAGATTACCCCTTTGCCCGCACCCACCGCCCCCCCAGCCCCCTCAGGGCAGTACCACTCACCAACGTCCCAGGCTGCCCGATCACGTTCACAAAGTTGGACCTGATCTGTGCTGCTCACAGGCTCATCACATGAGGTTGCATAACACTTGGGCCACAGCAAAGGTCTGGTACTAACATTGCAAAATGTAAATTATGTATAAAGGCCTAAGGTGGAATGTATAAACTTGTACCCCTCCCCCCTCCCCTTCCTTTCCCTGTGTCCCCACCCTCCTCTGCTCCCCATGTACCCCTCCCCTTCCTCTCCCTGTCCCCTCCCAAACCCCGTCCCCCTGAGATGGCCCACTCACCCTTGAACCTGCCTGACCATGCACGGGCATGACTATGGCCATGACAGGCGCAGTACTTAGGACCACCACACGAGGCCGCTCACCACCTACGCAAAGTTAAATGCATAATGTGTAAATTGTGATTCCTGCACAACGCTGAAGGTTCAAGGTTTCATCCTGCACCCCCCCCCCCCCATCCCCTATTCCTCTCGTCCCCAGGGACCCCCCCACCCTAACCCCCTCCCATGTCCCCCTCAAAAGGGAAGATGTCCCGATACCGCACCATTCCCTCTACTCCCCCCCCTCCCCTTTTTTTTTTTTTGCTTCACTTCCCCCCTACCCTTATTTTTTTCCCCCCGTGACCCACTCCCCCCCCCCTACATCCACCCCCAAACCCTCACACCAACGGATCAGGGTCCCCTCCCATACACCCTCTCTCCCCTCCATCAGACTCTAAGCACCTCAGGTATATAACATCACTTTCTAGTAGGCCCCACTGACAGAGGGTTCAAACCAAGGCCTCAACCCCCCCTCCCTTAAAAAAAAAAAAAAAAAAGACGACCCGGCGACGAGGAAGCCGGTGGAAGTCGCAGAACTTTCTGGGTCTCCACCCGGCCCGTCTTCACTGGTGTACGTCCTACGACCCGCCCCCAAGGGTCTTACACCCACTAACCGGTTCTTCACCTAAGACCGGTCAAACACTTTCAGACCCCATTAGGGTCATTTTTCCTCCCTTTTTCAGCCGCTGTTACTGTCCCAGCGGCCCCCTTCCCGACCCCCCTCCCCCAAGCCCATTCTGACTGTACTCCCCAATACTCCACCAGCGACAACACACGCAAACTTAGCTGAGCGATTACTATGTCCCATCAAAAAGCACTAAAAATTGTCTCCCTCAACGTAAAGGGTCTCCACAATAATCGAAAACGCCGCCTGGCCCTCCAAGAGATAAAGAAAACAGGAGGGGACGTTGTTTTCCTCCAGGAGACGCATTTTACGTCACAAGAGCCGCCTAAAATATTTCAGCATGCATATCCAATGAGTTATTTCTCATCCTTCAGCAGCAAGCGTAGAGGGGTTGCCATTCTGTTCCGACAGGGCACCCCATTTAATCTAACCAAAACCCAGGCAGACCCAGAGGGGAGATTTATTGTAGTCTATGGCTCACTATCCGGCACGTCAATCGCCCTTATTAACCTATACGCCCCAAACGAAAACCAGACTGAATTTCTTAAAAAGGTTCTGGAAGAAATTGACCCACAATATCTATCCTCAATACTCATTGCAGGGGATTTAAACATGGCTCTCAACCCTAAGGAAGACAAATCGAGCCACCCAGGACGACAACACTCTACTCAGTCACAAAGACTGGGGAAAAAATTCAAGGACATTATCGGGGACTTTTCTCTGGTAGACATTTGGAGAACACAACATCAGGGACAAAGAGATTATACTTTTTACTCGGCGCCTCACCAGTCTTACTCCCGTATTGACTATTTTCTTGCTTCCAAGAACGTCCTAGAGGCCACCACTGACACAGATATCGGCCCAATTACATGGTCGGATCATGCTCCCATCACCATGACCCTATCCATCCCCTTTGGGAAAACTATCTCATACTGCTGGAAACTCAATGATTCCTTACTGAACCACTCCGGGACAGTGATGGAACTCAAAAAATCCCTTAAGGAATACTTCAGAATAAACAAAGGCTCCGTAACCTCTCCAGCAAGCCTGTGGGAAGCCCATAAGGCGACAATTCGAGGAAATCTTATCTCGATTGCCTCCCACCGGAAGAAATCTAAACTCAAATTAACTAAAGAGCTCACAACCAAAATAATCGACTTAGAGCAACAGCATAAAAATAACCCCTCCCGGAGAATTTATAAACAGTTGACAATTGCTCGAAACGATTTAAGGACCATCCAATTAGAAAGTGTAGAAAAAGCTCTTAGATGGACGGGTCAGCGGTATTATGATAAAGGGAACAAGGCCGATAGACTTCTTGCCAGCAAATTAAGAGGAATACAGAAAAGATCGCAAATCACGGCAATCAGGAATAATTCTGGTGAACTCCAATACAATGAAAAAAAGATAGCAGAGGAATTTACCAAATTTTACACTAAACTATATAACCTAAGAGCCCACTCTGCACACACTAAAGAGGCGGAAACGGCTTTAGCCGCCGGTTACCTAGCCGAATGCGACCTTCCTTCATTAACAGAGGAAGAAAACACCTACCTAAATGCGAAAATCACGCTAGACGAATTAGAAATGGCCGTTAGAGCCTCAAAAAATTCTAAGGCGCCGGGCCCCGATAGCTTCACGAATGCATACTACAAAAAATTCTTCCCCATTCTGTCCAAACATCTATTAAGTTTGTTCAACTCATTTCTAGAAGGGAGCCCTATCCCATCCACAATGTCGTCCACAAATTTGGCAATAATACTAAAGGATGGGAAGGACCCCACCCAATGCGGCAGTTACAGACCAATCTCATTGTTGAACAACGACCTTAAACTATACAGTAAAATTTTGGCGAACAGACTTAATCCCATCCTCCCGAGATTAATACATAAGGACCAGGTCGGGTTTGTCCTGGGTCGTCAGGCCTCAGACAATACACGCAAAATTATAAACTTGGTAGATCATGCCCACCTCTCAGGCTCAAAGGCAATGTTGCTGAGCCTAGATGCAGAGAAGGCATTTGACAGGATTGATTGGCTATTTCTAAACCAGACATTGATTAAGTTCGGCTTCAGAGACTCGTTTCTAAAGGGAGTTCAAGCACTTTACCAGAATCCCTCAGCCTCGGTGCGCCTCTCGGGCGGAGGCTCGGAACGATTCCTAAGCCAGAACGGTACCCGTCAAGGATGCCCCCTATCTCCCCTCCTCTTCGCCCTCACGATTGAACCATTGGCGTCTAAAATTAGAGGGAACCCGAACATCCAGGGAATCCCGATCGACACCTCACAATACAAAATTTCCCTATTCGCTGATGATATCATCCTTACCCTGACTAAACCTCTAACTTCCCTCCCTAACCTCCAGAGGGAATTGACGGAGTTTGGCAGAGTATCAGGATATAAGATAAACAGCGACAAATCACAGATCCCGAAGCTCACCTCCTCAAAACCAATTTCAGCTACAGATGGTGCCCTGCATACATTAAATATCTGGGAGTAAATGTATCAAGGCACTATCGGGATCTTTACCGGGATAACTACCCGCGTTTATGGGATAAGATCAAAAAGGATCTAGATCAGTGGGCAGGTTACCAGATCTCGTGGATCGGTCGAATGACTTCCGTTAAGATGAATATACTCCCAAGAATGTTATACCTCTTTCAAACACTCCCGATCCACGTCCCAGGCACTGATCTTAAAAACATGAAAAACAGAATATTTCAATTCATTTGGCAGGGCAAAAGACCCCGAGTCGCCAGGTCGGTCCTGATGGCTGCAAGATCTAGGGGAGGTATGGGGGTTCCGGACATACACAGATATTACCTAGCTGCACAGCTCAAGCAGGTGGTGATGTGGAATTCTGACCCGACCCGTTGTAGTTGGGTAGAGATAGAGACTCAATGTGCCAAAATGCCTTCTCTGCAAGCCTGCCTCTGGAGCCTGGACAGAGGAGAGGGTCATACACACAACCTGAAACTTCAGGCCTCCCGTTTCACATGGGACGTCTGGTCTCGTTGTAAATACAAACATGGCCTTACTACCAAAAGCTCCCAATTGACCCCCATTCTAAACAATCCAAAGTTCCCCCCAGGATGTGGATCTAAACTGTTCGAACAATACAGCACAAGGGGTATAGAGGCGATTGCGGATCTTCTGAGCCTGGGGAGGCTTCTGAGCTTCCAAGAGGTAAGGACCAAATATAAAATTAAAGAATTGGACACATTTAAATATCTCCAAATTAGAAACTTTATTAGGACAACATGTCCTCTCCCAGAATACCCCACTCTCACATCATTTGAGCTTCTTTGCGAGACAAAGACCCACCAGAAGGGTCTAATCTCTGATATATACGGGGCTCTAGAGCGCTCCTCGACCCCAAAAGAACATGACTATATGCTCAAATGGGCAGCGGACCTGAACACTGTTATAGACAGAGAGACTTGGGAAGAAATCTGGGAGACAGCCTCGGAGACCTCCCTATGCACTACAATAAAGGAAAATATCTACAAAATTATGTTTGGCTGGTATCTTACCCCAGCACGATTAAACCAAATCTACCCTCTGGCTTCAGATCAATGTTGGAGAGGCTGTGGTCATAGAGGGGACATGGTCCATATCTGGTGGACCTGTCCAGAAATTATTAAGTACTGGGCCAAGGTCCAAATTTTAATAAAAGAGGTCACCGACCTAGAAGTGCCTATTGAACCACTGACCTACCTGCTGGCTGCACCATTGAAGGACATTGTCCGGCCAGTCAGGAAATTGATCTCCTTCATTATGACTGCGCCTCGTTGCTATATTGCGGCCTCCTGGAGGAAGACAACTACGCCAGCACTAGGAACAATTAGGAAAAGAGTAGAAGAGGTAATGGCTATGGAGAGGCTCACAGCCATCGTCCGACAAAAACTGCCTGCACACGAGGATATCTGGGAACCCTGGATCTCCCACAATAGGACCAGACAACCACACCAAACGAACCAGACCCTGGTCACCCCACCATAGGCGCTCGAACACAACCCTAGAGGCCATTCCCCTAATCAGTCAGATGGGTCTTCCCCCCCTCCCTCCCTACCCCTCCCCCCCCCCTCTCTACCGTCCCCCCCCTTCTTTACCTCCCCAGTCCCCCCCCTCTGCCTTCCCTCTTCGAAGGCCCCCCTCCCTTTTCCTACGGGCAACGGCGGTTGCCTAACTGTTTTTCCCCAAAAAATCTGCGGATTCAAAAATGTTAGGCTTATGTGAACTAAGCCACTGTATGATTATCTGAATGCCTAATAAAACTGTTTGGAAAAAAAAAAAAAAAAACCTTGCAGTATGGCGCGGCTGCACCTTCAGCGTGAAGGTGAGTACTGGGCCCTTCCCCATTGAGGGGCGGTGCTTACACGCACAGCGCGCGCCGAGGTGTGCGCTGTAGCAGTGACTGGGACCGCAGCCTTACAGTGAGTCTTGTATGTTTTTTGTTTGCTCACAGGTTTGTTAATAAAGTTTTTTTTATTAAAAAAAAAAGTTTTTTCATTTAATATGTAATCACAGACGCGTTGATGTCACATGCCTTATGCTGTTGGGAGTTTTTCCTGCCTCAATGCGGATTGGCAGTCACAGCGCATCTGGAGAGTACATAAAGCTCAGCTGAGTATGCGCTAGTTTAAGCCTTGATAAAGTGCCCTGTTGGCGCGAAACATGCCGGTGTGGGCCTCCATGCTCTGATCCAATAAATCGTTTTCATTTTTAACCACATTGGGACACGCTATGCTATTGTTTTTTGCATGAGTATTGCTCTGCTATATTCTCTCTTCATCCGATCACCTGTAAGAGCAGTGCAGGCAGACACCGCTCTCTATGTGCAGCTCTTAGAGACTGTGGGAAGATCACAGCGGTAGAACTTACAGTAGAAAAAGGCTGAGATAAGGTCACTGCTTTCGCGTGCGATATTGGCATTTTTCTGCCTCACGGTTTGTGACTTGCAAAAAATGTATCTTAATTCTTTCTCTGAAAACCGTGATAACACAAATGTCAGACCGTGAGGTAGGATCATGCCAAACCGTTCGATTTGGCAGTGATTTTATCGAATCTACTTGAATGAGCCCCATAGTGTTTCTAACCATTTCAAACTACATCATAATAGCAACCCCACAAGTATCAGCTATTTTGGTGTCGATATATCCAAACCCTCTTATAGAGGTGGAGATAGGATTTTAGCCATTAATAAATTGGAAACAGCTTGGATTTTCAATTAAAAACCCCTAGCATCTTTAGGTCATTATTAAGAAATAGATTTAGTGTCCTTCTTATAATTACATCCATTACTGCCCCTAAGCTATATATCCTTTCCCAGCACACATACTGTAACAATCTTAGTGATATAAACTACACATTTTCTTCTGCTTTTCTCTATATATAAGATATACATCTTTATCTGAGATTTAGGGATCCCACTTGATCACAGATTATCATTCTTGACTTTCATGCTGTCTATTTGCAACATTGTATTTTTGCAATATGGAATGTTTTTCCTGTTTGTATTATAACGAGTAATTATGCCAATACTTATCACAACTGTATTGTATATTTCCTGATATCTGGTCATGTTTCCATTTTTGTGTACATACAGTGGCGGCCGCCTTTAGCCTCCTGCGGCCTTTTCCCCGCGATTTAAAAAATCGCGGGCTGATGGGGGCCGTTTTCGGAGCCTGCGGGCATTTCTATTGTTTAGCGCTAAGCGCTTTCATTGTCTAGCGCTATTAGCACTATCAGCTGATTTCAGGCCGCGCGGAGAAGGCCCGTGTGAGTTGGAAAACATCCCCGCATTTTTCCAGGTAAGTCGGAGGATAGGAGGGGCCGCAGCAGTATACTGTTTTTCCATCTTGTGTACATATATTTATATACACCATGTAGATTATTTCTAAATATCAGCTATTTCCTAGAAATTCTACAAGAGGTTTTTCCTCTTTCCTTTTTTTTCTTACATCTACAGTATGATAGTGAATAGAACTATCTAGAGATATTACACAATTAAATATACAGTAAGCGTTGGACTCAAGTGTTGTAACACCGCAAGGGTTAAGTGCATTATGAGTTACATCTCATTAAAACATTTATTATTATTATAAAGTGCATCCAGTATATATTTCCAGTTCTATACCATCATTGCACTTTACTCGTGATCCTGATCATGGTATGTTTTTATTTATATTCATGGTTTTTATTCATATATATGTTTATCACCAATTTTTACTTGCACGTTATCCTTAATACACAGATAAGGTATAAATAGAGATAGGGCTTGCAGCTACAACATTACACCCCTGACAAACCCTGGTGAAAAGCGTAGGCTGAATTTTTGCCTTTTGAGTTCGGGACCTAATATCCAATTTTGACTGTTTTTGGCAAAATCTTGCGAGACGAGATCAGCTTTCAAGTGACGTGGAAGTCCGGCTGCCAAGGGCGCGAGAGGCGCAGGACGCTCTTTGAACTGGAGCAAGATGGGGCGAAACAGATCTCTGGTGATGGAAAAAACGATTGTGATTGTTCCCTAATGCACAATTCCTTCGAAGTTATTGTGAGTGCGATGTGCATATTTTAATGTTTTAAAGACTATATTAAATAGGTTACGCCATGGAACTCTCTGCTTTGCTGTCTCCATATATTTCAACTCCTGAGCTGACACCTGTGGAAGAGATGTGAGCCCAGCAGTTATTACATCCAGTTCTCTCCAAGACATCACAACAGTGGATCAAGAACTCCTTGAAGTGATATTCGGATTCTCTTTCCTTGCCTGATTAAGAAGTCTATTCTGTAAGTGTGGACCATTACAGGAGGATTTTCATCTACACCTACATATTACACTATGGTTCTTTTTTTATGTTTCCTATGCGCTATAGGTTTGTTCCTTTGGAGTGTGGGCCGCCCCCCAAAATGTGCCGCCCTAGGCTACCGCCTAGTGGTTGCACCGGCTCTGGTACAAGTAGGTGGTAGTGACCATAATGACAACTTCAGAATGTTAGCAGAAAGGAAATTGGACAAGATATCTGTAGCAGAAATATTCTACTTTCAAAAATGGAATTACACAAAAATTGACAACTTTATATAGGCAGAAACCGCAAGGAATAGGTACAGAACAAGTGAAAAACATTTTGTCAGCTTTGTCATATTTGTTTAAAATAAACAAAATAGCAGTGTCTGAGTTTTACACACCAGATCATTTGAATTGAACGCAGAGGTGAAAGTAGGCTGTTATGGTCTGGTATGCAGTACCGGTATGAATGACTGGGAATAGAAACCCCTAATGAATCAGGGTGTCCATTGCACAGAAACTCTTACTGACATCAGTGGGAGTTTGCGTGTGATAGTGTCCCGATCGGCACTATCGCAGTTTAATGAATAACCTCCATGATGGTGTGTTTTAGTTAGCCAGGAGATAGCAAAGGAAAGTCAATAAATAGTTACAGAGACATTGCAGTAAGTGTATTTTTATTTGGTTAATTGTTATTTTATATCAACCAAGGAAGGGTTATTAAAGAAGCAATCTGCGCTTGCATACTCATAGGTAGATCAGTTTATTTCCCTAACTGACAATATTTTATTTTTACATTCACGGAATAATTATAACAATATCACTTAAATTATATGAATCTTGTAGTGTGTAATTTAAGTTTCCTTCAATATTTATTTTGCAATGTAAATGTAATTTCTAAGCTATGATAGAGGGCATAAAAGTTATATGGGTGGCAATTGGCAAACAATCAAAACTAACTATGGATTTACCAGAAACAGTATTTTCTTCGACTAAATATTAACTTTGTGTTTGAAAGAACCAATATAATCTTTACTTACTTAGTACAACACGTATCCTTTAAGTAAACAAACTATGTGCATAGAATTTCTCTAGAATGCTTGATTGTTTGTGACTAAAATGGTGTTCTTTTGCCTGATATATCAGAAGCTTTGTTTCTTTTAATATTGTGTCGCAACTGGAAAGTATATTTACTCCAAGAAAATCCACATGTTCCATAAACAATACTAACCTATCTTACTTGTAAAATAAGTAGCTCGTCATAAAGTTACTGCTGATTTTAAAAATTAATCTTATTTGAATAAAAACTGTTTCATGCTTAACCAAAGTGAACACAAAAACAACAACAAGCACTCCTTTTATATAAATATTTGTGATACAAATACCAAGTGAAATGTGCAACTTATAGTGCCTAATGAAAATGATTCTACTTAGAAAGTGCCCAATTATATTGTGAAATACAGTACATAGGTAGTAATAATATACTGTGTATAAATATATATATTAAAAAAAAAATATATATATATATATGTATATGTATATATATATATATATATATATACATACAGTGGTTGACAAATCACCAAAAAATCTACTCGCCACACAAAAAAATCTACTCGCCACCTAGTACCAAACGTGTGCTGCTTTGGGCAATATTTACTCGCCCGGGGGTTAAATCCACTCGCCCGGGGCGAGCAAATGTATAAGTTTGTCGAACACTGTATATATATATATATATTTATATATATATATATAAATGTAGCACTGCTCCCCCCCCTTCCTCTGGGAGATCTGGGTTCAGGAGAGATGAGCGTCCGCGATGGTAAGGGGAAACAGGACAGGCTTTTGGTGATCCTCAGGCTAAATTCTGGTTTTGGTGCAATGCCTCCAGTCATAGCAGGCTCCAGGGTTACTGGAGACAGTCCCCAGCATGACAGTCTTCAAGCATACCCCTACCCAATAGACTGTGGGCTCAGGCAGGGATATATAAAACAGGATCTATTTATTGTCATCCACTGCATGTGTCATTACAGCGAATACTTTCTCTGGCTTCACTGGCTTCCTGTCTTAGGATGGCCCTAGACCTCCTTAAGGGCTGACAGCAAATCTCGTCCATGATGGGAGAGACTTGGACTGCATGTCTCTACCTCAGGACGGGGAGACATGAACTGACTATAATTTTGAACACTTTCTCCCTAAGGCACAGAGGGGGATGGCACAAGGTCTGCACCATGATTGGCTACACACAGACCCAGTTCACCTCCACCCCAGTCACTCAGAGATGCATCGTGAGGGGGGGTAAACCCCACAGTATAGCCTGCCACTGCCTGTAGCTACTAGGACTTACGTGACAGGGGTCAGAAAGTATAACCTGGACCAGCCAGTGCTACACTCTCCCCCAGGTGAAATTCCCATGTCCTCACTGGGACCAAATTTGGGTGCCATCTATCAACTGGTTGCCTGAAATACAATAACAGGTTACACATCAGTTGGCATAGACATTAACCATTGTCAGAGTATAGCAGACATTACTATAGGCTCATCCACTGTATACAACGATGAAACAACAATATAGCCACTTCTTTCAACGTGAAAAATAATAAGATCCTTATTTGTAAAACTTGGAATCAGGTTTCTTACACACCCGCCCATCGAAATCCTTGGTCCATATAAAATGTATTTTAGGAGGACCAGGCCTCTGACGGAGTTCCACCCGATCCTTATACAGGGTAGATACTCCGTCCCACTATCCATTCCCTCATGATGGTACAAATCCGGGACTCATCTATAAACATTTGTACAGTGGTTTTAGACCGCAGGTGGTCCAGTACTGCCTGCTTAAACCATTCATCTCTATTGGCATCAATGTCATCCATGATGGGTTCTGGTACATAGGGGAATTTGTACCCATGAGATTGTCTATATCGATGAAGGATGACTCTATCTGCTGACTGATGACTCTATCCGCTATCTGCTCCTACTGAACTTCAGCAATTTGTTGGTGCCCGCCTGACCAGGTAAAACCCAAAACGTAGGCTCCTTAGGGTCCACCTGGTGATACAATATAGCTGGTCCTTTAGGTGTTACTACCCTTAGCTTAATGTTGTGTACCCTCTTACGGAGAGCTTCAGCTGTTTCCTCTGGGGAATATTTACCCTCCTTCCACCAATGATCCACCACAGGATCATCCACCAGAAGGAACCTAGTCCTATTCATACTGTATTGTATTGTATTTGATGTCTTTATTTATATAGCGCCATAAATATACATAGCGCTTCACAGTAGTAATACATGTTATAATCATATAAATAACAAATATAAATAACAGGTCATGGGAATAAGTGCTTAAGACATAAGAGTAACATTAAGGAAGAGGAGTCCCTGCTCCAAGGAGCTTACAATCTAATTGGTAGGCAGGGAGAACGTACAGAGACAGTAGGAGGAAATTCTAGTAAGTGCGTCTGCAGGGGGCCAAGCTTTATGTATCATGTGTCCAGGATTATCCACAGTGCTATTCATATGTTTCTTTAAGCAAATGTGTCTTAAGGTGGGTCTTAAAGGTGGATAGAGAGGGTGCAAGTCAGGTATTGAGGGGAAGGGCATTCCAGAGGTGCGGGGCAGTCAGCGAGAAAGGTTTAAGACGGGAGAGGGCTTTAGATAAAAAGGGGGTAGAAAGAAGACATCCTTGAGAAGACCGCAAGAGTCGGGATGGTGCATAGCGAGAAATTAGGGCTGAGATGTAAGGAGGGGCAGAGGAGTGTAAAGCTTTAAAAGTGAGGAGGAGAATTGAGTGTGAGATGCAGGATTCGATCGGAAGCCAGGAGAGGGATTTCAGGAGGGGAGACGCGGAGACAGATTTAGGAAAGAGTAGAGTGATTCTGGCAGCAGCGTTTAGTATAGATTGTAGGGGAGACTGGCAAGAGGCAGGGAGGCCGGACAGCAGGATTTTGCAGTAATCGAGACGGGAGAGAATGAGGGCCTGAGTCAGAGTTTTAGCAGACGAGTAACAGAGGAAAGGGCGTATCTTTGTGATATTGCGGAGGAAAAAGTGACAAGTTTTAGAAACATTTTGAATGTGAGAGGAGAATGTGAGAGAGGAATCGAGTGTGACCCCTAGGCAGCGTGCTTGGGCTACTGGGTGAATGATCGTATTTCCAACAGTAATGTGGAAGGAGGTAGTAGGGCCAGGTTTGGGAGGAAGAATAAGGAGCTCTGTTTTTGCCATGTTAAGTTTCAGTCGGCGGATGGCCATCCAGGATGATATTCCAGAGAGACATTCAGAAACTTTGGTCTGTATAGCAGGTGTAAGGTCAGGGCTTGAAAAGTAAATTTTTGTGTCGTCAGCATAGAGGTGATATTTAAACCCAAAAGATGTGATTAGGTCACCTAGAGAGAGTGTGTAAAGAGAAAAGAGAAGGGGTCCCAGGACAGAGCCCTGGGGTACCCCCACAGAGAGATCGATAGAGGAGGAGGAGGTGTTAGCAAAAGAGACACTGAAAGTACGATGGGAGAGGTAAGAGGAGATCCAGGATAGAGCTTTGTTCCGAATACCATGAGTATGGAGAATGTGGAGGAGAAGAGGGTGGTCCACAATGTCAAATGCTGCAGAGAGGTCGAGAAATATGAGCAGAGTGTATTGACCTCTGTCTTTGGCAGCATGGAGGTCATCGGTTATTTTAGTGAGGGCTGTTTCAGTAGAGTGAGCAGTGCGAAAGCCAGATTGTAGAGGGTCTAGAAGAGAATAGGTGTTGAGAAAGTGTAGCAATCGAGAGAATACAAGACGTTCAAGAAATTTGGAGGCAAAAGGCAGGAGGGAGACAGGTCGATAGTTAGAAGGACAGGTAGGGTAAACTTGCTGTTTTTGAGCAATGGTATCACGGTTGCATGCTTGAAGGAGGATGAAAAAGTACCAGAATAGTGGGAAGAGTGGCGTAGCCCTGAAACATAGAGTCCCACCACTAAAGGGGTTCCCCGGACAGATGTTTGGGGTTTGGGCTACTGGACCTAGTGCCCATCTGTAATGACTGTCACGTTGACTTTATGGCAGGCTGCAATTTACACCAAAACATATATATAATATATATATATAACTGGGTTGAACTGGGAGGAGACTTAGATATGATAAAATGTAATTTATTCCTTGATAAAGGTGAACACACAAAATATACAAATAACAGGCAAAATATAGACACTTACTTAAAGATGGAAATGATGAAACAGTCACATCTGGACTGGCAGTTCATACAGCAATATTCATCATCCCAAGACACGAAAAGCCATGAAAAGGCCTTGCATGCAGACATTGCATAGCGTTTCTCTCAGCAATCAAGATGGTATAGAAGAACAACCCAGGATAAAGGGTGGACAACCGTTTATAAACCTTTTGTAACCCTATCCTTAACATTAAGTACAGGTGATTGGTTTTCAATTACCTGTAGCCACTCACTAACATGGGAACACATTTTGATACACGCCCCCAGCTAGTTGGCACATGCTCAGTTGGACTCTGGGGTCTCATTTCTGCAGCCCCACATTTGCATCAGGAATGCCAGCCAGTCTACTAAACGGAATTTCTGGCAGGAAACCCTTTGTTGTAAGGTGTGAAATGGGACACTTATAGCCTGCTCTGGTTTGAGTCATCTCCGCCCTCCTGTAAACAGTGTAGGTGATAAACTCCTTTGAACAGCACTTAAATTCTAGACATTGGGACGCTTCCTTGGCCATCTGCTACCTTATGGCCAAGGGAATTTCCTCTGGTTTCTGCCCATACCTTGGAACACAGTATTAAAGATAATACACAACCATATTAAAATATCCGGTTCCGTTGGGTCCAGCGGGTCCAAACTTCCCAGTTCTCAATGCGGAACTGGGACACCATATGGTCCAATTTGAAACTTGCTACGACCTTCGGAACCGGAGTTACACAAATACACCTTAAACCGTTTCCTATTTTAATACAATAAACTCCGCTGTAAATTAAATCCCGTTTTTTCATTAAATCCCCATTGAAAACAACGTGCTTCGCCGCCATAGACTTTCAATGGCAAACCACCGCCGTTGGCGGCTATGGGAATCCGCCGCCATAGACTTTCAACGGGTCTACGCCGCCGTTGAAGTCAATGGGGGTTTTCCGCCATAGCCGGTCAATGGAGATTGGCCGCCATTGGAGTCTATGGGAAAAGTTACGAACTTTCAAGGGGGTCCATACTCCGTCGGGGTTGGTCCAAGAGGGTCAAGGATGGTTCTGCAGCGATGCCGGAGCAGTGACTACAGGTACCCCAAACCCTGGCCCTCTGGACCCTCCGGAACCGGAGCTATGGATTCCTAAATTTCAGCTTTTCACACTTAGCCATTTTCTTGAGCTGTTTCTGCCGCCGCCATTGGAACCTATGGCGCGACCCGCTCTTCTCGGTTCGACCCTTATCGGGGGTCCAGGATTCAGGGACCCGGTGGTGGTCGAGTGGGGGGAGGCCTAGGAACTAGGGGCAAAAAGAATTTTATTTCTAGGTGCTCTAGAACTGTTTATTCCCATGCCACTTGTCGTTGAATTTGGCTAATAAGTGATCAAAGCTCTCTTTTAGAAAAAGTATCCGCTTTGCGGTTTTGCGGTTTGGACGGCAGCCAACTCGTTCCTGGAAAGCTCCTTCGAGGAATCTCCATTGAAGTCAATGGGCCCATTGACTTACAATGGGAAACCGCCGCTCCTCCTCTCGGACGCCATCTGCTGATCTTCACAGGAAACAGGACCAAAACAGCAAGATTCGCCATTAGAATGCATTGAGCCCTAATGGTGGCCTATGGGACCCTGCAAAATGGTGCCTGAAAAGGCTGGAAAATTACACAAAGGGCTATAATCATTAAAGAACTATTAACCTTTGTACTCCTGGATGGATCCTAGTGTGTGTGTGATGGTGATGCAGACACTGATATAACAATAAAACCTGGGAACAGGGGAATACACATTTTCATGTTATAACAAGGGTTAAATCACATTTCTGGACCTCAGCCCAGTTAACCCCTTGTCTCCATGGTGAGGTCAGGGGGTGGCCAATTGGGGTGTAACCCCTTTAATCCCGGGCCAATTCCTCCCCATCGTCACACCTCCCCTGCTCAATGGGTGCCTGGTGCCCCAGCTGCCTCGCCCTGGCACTGGGATACCACTGGCGCCCTTGAAGCACTCCATAAGTCCTGAGGGGTTGGCCTGGCAACATTGTCCTCCGGCATTGTCCAGTACATTGTCCTGGCCACAGTGGATTGTAAAGTCCAGGTCCTGCGGAGCAGGGCTCCACCGTGGCCACCGGGCATTCTCCTTTGCCTCCCTCTGCCCCCCACCCAGTGCCTGGTGAACCAAGTCCATGGTGAAGGGGCCCCTTTGCAGACCAGGCTGCGCACTGCCCAGAGACTGGCATGTTTCTGCACCTGCAGGAGACCAGCTATCCAGCACAGACCGTCGCTTTCCTGTCAACCAAGTCTGGGAAAGAGCTATGTCACTATCCTGTAGGGACCCTACCTGCCCTGGCTCTGTGCCCACCTGTAGCTGCTCTGCTATACTCCTGACTCTCCTCCCTGGCTGACTATCTACCCACAGCCCCTCCTTTGGGAACCCTGGGGAATCTGTCAGAGGGGTCAGTCCTGGCCAGTCAGAACAAGGGACCTTCTGCCTACCTAGCCCATCCCTAGCTTCTGCCAGCAGCCTGACACCCCACTGACCTCCTATCTCCCCCTGCTCCACGGTGTCTCCCTGCCTAACCTCCCCTAGGCCCAGCACCTCAGCCTGCTGGTCTAAATTTGCCACTACCCCTGAAATCTGGGGGTGGTCTAACTTTGCCACAACCCCTGATACCTCCGGCCCATAGCCAGGCTGCAACTGTGGGGCTCTTAACCGAGAGTCCCCTTGCTGCTCCGCCAGGGTAATGGGAAAGTCTAGCTGCCCTACAAGCTGCCCTTCCTTCCCCTCCCCTGGTGCCCCTATCTCCTGCCACCCCCAAGTCACCCGTATAGTGAAACAACAGGGTACAGTCATAGGGAAAATTAAGTCAAGGTCAGTCTGCGACTTGGTCTGGCTTACCTCGCTGGTCCCCGCAGAGACCGCCGCCTTCATTGGTCTCAATTGCAGGGGGACTGGAGTGGCCGCAGCCGGCACCATCTGGGCCGGGAAGCAACGGGTCGCCGCCGCAGCAGCGCCCGGGGTTGGCACAGGGGAAACGATGCAGGACCGGGGTCCCAGGTCTTTGTGGAGAAACACAGCTTCATGCAAACTTGGTAACATAACCCCCTCTCGCAATCCCTGTCCCTCCCCCCACTCAGAAAGGGCTCCGGCACTTTGCCGGAATCGCGGCTCTTCTGCCGCCGCCGCCGCCATGGGCGAGCCCCGGGTAGCTGCCGCAGAAGTACCCGGCTTTGATGCACGGTCGCCGGTGTGGATTGTGGGGCTCCGGTCATCGCTGGGAATCGCCGACTCCACCAAACAATGTGAAAAACCCACCTCCCGCACACCCCAACCCTCCCCCCAAATAAAATTGCCGCCGGCAGGATGCCGGAGTGGCAGCTTCTTCTCCGACGCCGCCGATTCTTCGCCGGGATCAGGTGGATGGCCACCACTCTCCGCTGCTGTTGCCGATGCAGCCCGTCCAGGTTCTCCAGGAGACGTCCCGAGGAGGGTTGTCGCCCCGGCTGGGCGGGAGCCATCAGAGGATGCCGCTAACTGGGTCATCTTTTCCACAGCTCCTGAGTGCTGGCCCTGAGGGGCTTCTTCGCCCGACCGCGCATGATCAGGGCACCGGGCATTATTGTGGCCCGTTTGGTGGCAGTGCCGCAGAGCCTGCCGGAGCTTCTCCGCCACCGGTGGACTAACACCAGCAAGGGGCAACGGAGTCCAGAGCGGAGTTGCTTGAGCGCTGGGCACTGGGAGGGGATAAGCGGGTCGGTGTGGTACCGGTGCCAGGAACTGGGTCCACTTCGCCGGGAACCACATCTTGCCCAACGCATACACCAGTGCTAGCTCTTTCAGGGAAAATGGACGTGCCGCTGCAACGGCTGTTACCTCTCCTGGTGCAAGACTTCTGTGGTCTCCGAGACCACCCGCTCCCTCCACAAGTCTCTGCCGTCCCGGAGCTGGGTCCATTCCCTGCTCTCTGGGCGGATTGATGGTTACAGCAGCTGCAGCTGTGGATCTTTGCTCAGCCTGCCGGGTTTCATGCTCACCGATTGCTGTCTCTCTCTCAGCCTTGCTGGCTGCTGGTCCCCGCGCCGACTTGATGCACTCCTCCGGTCTCGGTGCCCGGCTCCAGTCAGACGGATGGCCGGCACTTTGGTTCTGGAGGCAATGCTTCTCACAAGTAGGGGAACAGTGAGGAGGTGCCATATCTTGTGTTATATGTTGTATACTGTGTGTTCAATATCTTTAGTCCCAGGAACTTGCAATTACCATCAAGTTCCCACTATATTACAGTATCCTGCAGAACACTTGTAATACAGGTCCAGTTCAATCCCGCCGCTGCCACCAGTTAATTACAGGCCTGTCACGGTGACTTTATGGCAGGCTGCAATTTACACCAAAATATATATATAATATATATATAACTGGGTTGAACTGGGACGAGACTTAGATATGATAAAATGTAATTTATTCCTTGATAAAGGTGAACACACAAATTATACAAATAACAGGCAAAATATAGACACTTACTTAAAGATGGAAATGATGAAACAGTCACATCTGGACTGGCAGTTCATACAGCAATATTCATCATCCCAAGACACGAAAAGCCATGAACAGGCCTTGCATGCAGACATTGCATAGCGTTTCTCTCAGCAATCAAGATGGTATAGAAGAACAACCCAGGATAAAGGGTGGACAACCGTTTATAAACCTTTTGTAACCCTATCCTTAACATTAAGTACAGGTGATTGGTTTTCAATTACCTGTAGCCACTCACTAACATGGGAACACATTTTGATACACGCCCCCAGCTAGTTGGCACATGCTCAGTTGGACTCTGGGGTCTCATTTCTGCAGCCCCACATTTGCATCAGGAATGCCAGCCAGTCTATTAAACGGAATTTCTGGCAGGAAACCCTTTGTTGTAAGGTGTGAAATGGGACACTTATAGCCTGCTCTGGTTTGAGTCATCTCCGCCCTCCTGTAAACAGTGTAGGTGATAAACTCCTTTGAACAGCACTTAAATTGTAGACATTGGGACGCTTCCTTGGCCATCTGCTACCTTATGGCTAAGGGAATTTCCTCTGGTTTCTGCCCATACCTTGGAACACAGTATTAAAGATAATACACAACCATATTAATATATCCAGTTCCGTTGGGTCCAGCGGGTCCAAACTTCCCAGTTCTCAATGCGGAACTGGGACACCATATGGTCCAATTTACGACTTGCTACGACCTTCGGAACCGGAGTTACACAAATACACCTTAAACCGTTTACTATTTTAATACAATAAACTCCGCTGTAAATTAAATCACGGTTTTTCACTAAATCCCAATTGAAAAAACGGGCTTCGCCGCCATAGACTTTCATTGGCAAACCGCCGCCGTTGGCGGCTATGGGAATCTGCCGCCATAGACTTTCAATGGTGCTACGCCGCCGTTGAAGTCAATGGGGGTTTTCCGCCACAGCCGGTCAATGGAGATTGGCCGCCATTGGAGTCTATGGGAAAAGTCCCGAACTTTCAAGGGGGTCCATACTCCGTCGGGTTGGTCCAAGAGGGTCAAGGATGGTTCTGCAGCGATGCCGGAGCAGTGACTACAGGTACCCCAAACCCTGGCCCTCTGGACCCTCCGGAACTGGAGCTATGGATTCCTAAATTTCAGCTTTTCACACTTAGCCGTTTTCTTGAGCTGTTTCTGCCGCCGCCATTGGAACCTATGGCGGGACCAGCTCTTCTCGGTTCGACCCTTATCGGGGGTCCAGGATTCGGGGACCCGGTGGTGGTCGAGTGGGGGGAGGCCTAGGAACTACTGTGTGGGCAAAAAGAATTTTATTTCTAGGTGCTCTAGAACTGTTTATTCCCACGCCACTTGTCGTTGAACTTGGCTAATAAGTGATCAAAGCTCTCTTTTAGAAAACGTATCCGCTTTGCGATTTTGCGGTTTGGACGGCAGCCAACTCATTCCTGGAAAGCTCCTTCGAGGAATCTCCATTGAAGTCAATGGGCCCATTGACTTACAATTGGAAACCGCCGCTATTCCTCTCGGACGCCATCTGCTGGTCTTCACAGGAAACAGGACCAAAACAGCAAGATTCGCCATTAGAATGCATTGAGCCCTAATGGCGGCCTATGGGACCCTGCAAAATGGTGCCTGAAAAGGCGGGAAAATTACACAAAGGGCTATAATCATTAAAGAACTATTAACCCTTGTACTCCCGGATGGATCCTAGTGTGTGTGATGCAGACACTAATATAACAATAAAACCTGGGAACAGGGGAATACACATTTTCATGTTATAACAAGGGTTAAATCACATTTCTGGACCTCAGCCCAGTTAACCCCTTGTCTCCCTGGTGAGGTCAGGGGGTGGCCAATTGGGGTGTAACCCCTTTAATCCCGGGCCAAATCCTCCCCATCGTCACAATGACACTCCAGACGTAGCTGACTGTTGGGATAGAGAGGATTCTCTAAAGCAGGCCTGCACAACTCCAGTCCCCGAGGGCTGCAAACAGGCCAGGTTTTCAGGATATCCCTACTTCAGCACAGCTGACTCAATTAGTAGCTCAGTTTGACTGGAGTTGTGCAGGTCTGCTCTAAAGGATAAACAAGAAGAGCAAAGGAGCACTGCTGACAAGAAGATCCTAAGGAAAAAATCCTATAGGAAAAAATAATGGGCACAACTCCAGTCTAAAAACTGAGGGTATTTATTCCATGGACTCACAGGGACATAAACACAGCCCACGCAGTTGGAGTTGTGCCCATTATTTTTTCCTATAGGATTTTTTCCTTAGGATCTTCTTGTCAGCAGTGCTCCTTTGTTCTTCTTGTTTATGCTGTCTACCCTACAAGGATTGCACGCAGTGGAACTACCTTTACAGATGACTTCTGGACTTCAATGTACCCCCGTTTGCAGGTAATGGGCTATAGCCCTCATATTCTTACCTTTGACCCTATATGGGGAAGTGTATTTGTTAAGTGGGGTGTGCTTCTGGACCATATCTGCGGTAGTCTAGCTGACTGACCGCTAGGTCCTTTATTTTGCCCCCCCCCCTTAATTCTATATCATATATATGATGTTATGGATTTATGACAAGTTCCTATCTTCATTTATTTCTACAATTCTACTCTGAGTCTACACTGATATTGAGCGTCAGTCTTCACATCACTCTACAAAGGATTCTCTAAAGGACCTGAATGACCCAGGGGATTTAGCCACTGATATGCGACTCAAAGCTGGTATCTCCCCCTCAGATTCATCAGGTCAACCATCCATCCCTCCAAAATCCCAGTCCCTTAGATCAGTGGATAATTTAGGGGACACATCATCACTGGGAAAATTAGATAAAACATAGATGGGGTCGGCAGGGGCAGAGCTAGTACTCACAGCACGGGGAGATATAATGCGGGTCATAACACTGACCTATACAGGGGTGGCATGGGAAGGGACATGGGTGGTGAAGGCCGGTGAACGGGGCCTAACAGTGTGTATGGCCAGTTCATGTGGTACAGGCTTACCACGGCCCCAGGGGAGTGGTATTGGGGTGGTATTCGGGGTCCGGTGACCCAATCCTCTGGATCGAGGCCTGTGTAGAGTGGTGTCAGCAGGAGACAGTCTATCACTCATCACAGCATGTTCCAGCAGAGGTTCCGCAACTGTAGCAGGTGCCATCTTGTCGACGTCATCAGTGGGGTATGATCTCGCAAGCGCCCCAGGCTGGCACCGGTCCAGCAGCGAGGATTACGTCACATCCGGCCACACCGGAAGTGCATCACCCCGCAGCACACCGAACAAGGCCCCGCCTGGCTCATCGTCCGAATAGGCTGCAGCAGGACCCGAGCAGAAATATTAAGTTGGAGCTTCACCCATCCGCAGGGAGGGGATGTCTTCTGGCTCCACAGGATTCACCTCAGGTGGGTCCTTCACTGCTCCAGCATCTTCCTTGGGCATGGGGCTCCTCCAGGGCTCCAGATGCAACATGGCCTGTCGGAAGGACGCCTCTAGATCGGGACTCCACCCCCAACTGCAGGTAAGGGACGGTCTTTCCTCCGCAGGTCTCGAACAGCTTGCCTCGTCTTCTTCTGAGGAGGGTAAGGACACCTCCTCCAGAGAGCGATGTCGGGTCACCTCGCATTCCCTGGCGCCCATTGGCATGTAGCTTACCCGCTCCCGCGCCGCCAGAAGAAGCGCACCCAACACCCCCGGGGCAGTCAACTCACCCTCCCTGTCATCGGGTACAGGTTGCACTGGTTCCGGTCCTGGAACAGACTTGAACAGCACTGCGGATACCGCATTTGGCACCGATTCTGGCACCGGACCACGTGGGCATCCGGGTGCGATGAATAGGGCCCATGGGCCCACGATGTTGTACGCGGCAAGTATAGCTGTAGAGGCCACACTGGTTGGTGTGGAGGCCCGTTCGATCGGCAGAAAAGCAGCGTCGGTTGGCAGGCCGCATGAAAAAAGCCCCACAGTGCTGGCACTGCGCATTGGGGCTGGCATCGCCCCCAGGGAGCTGGCAGTTCAGGCATACACAGCGCAGATGATACTGACCATTCACCGTGACCACCAAGTAGCCCTCTGGTAGGTAGTAATTGGCAATCTCTAGGGTGGACATTGTTTTCTTTAGCAGTATGAGGCAGTGAAGTAAGCAGCAGTACACTACAGCTCTTTCCGCTTGCTCAGCTCTGTGGAACTGAGTTAGGCAGGCACTGGTTAACTCCTGACAGAGCAGGGAGGGTCTCCGATTATATCTTGGGTCTTGCCCCCTCCCCTAGGTGGAATATAGAGTTAAATGGGACATAACAGATCAAGGCGTGACCTAGCTCTGGACGAGACAGTCACAGTGATGGGTGGGCGTTGGCTTGGCGCTGAATAGCTTGCAACTGAGATTGCAAAAAATAGTTTGCAACTTTCTGCAAGCCCATGCGGTCCCATTTTTCTGGTGGGAACACCATTTTGAGAGCACAGTCCATGCGGTGGACTCCATTTTGAGCACAATAGCACAGTCCATAGGGCAAACGGTACACAGGGTCCCTGGTGATGCCTCATTGGCCCATTCCTTACATTGAATTGTATGCAGCTAGAAGGGTACACGCTCCCTGGATTTCCCATCAGGGTGCGCCCCACCCACTGTTCTTAGGTAGATGAAGGGTACATGCTCCCTGGACATTTCCCACAGGGTACCGCCCCAACAAGCAAATTTTTTAGGCAGCTAGAAGGGTATCCACGCTCCCTGGACAATTTCTCACAGGGTACGCCCCAACCACTGGTCTGGATTAAACGAAGGGTACACCTTCCCTGACATTTCCCACAGGGTACGCCCCAACAGTCTCTTTTTTTCCTCTTATGAAGGGTATCCACGCTCCCTGGAAGTTCCCACACTGTACGCCCCAACATAGTCCTTATTTTCGGTAAGGGTCCAGGCAATCCCCTCCCTGGTGTAGCTTCAGAGAAAGGTGCCCCCCTTCCTTAGCTTAGAAATGGGTGCCCAGGGTCCCTGGTGAAGCATCAGGGCCCTGGTCCCTGCTTCTTCTGTACTGCATTGCCCAGAAAGCCTGCCCTGTTCTGCATCTCAGCAGTACCTCCAATTGTAGCTCTTCACCCCCCCCCCACGTGCCCTCTGGGAGATCTTGCTAAAGCTAATGGTGTCATGGTGCTTGTTACCTGTGAGGGTTCAGGAGGGATGAGCGTCCATGATGGTAAGGGGAAACAGGACAGGCTTTTGGTGATACTCAGGCTGAATTCTGGTTCTGGTGCAACGCCTCCAGTCACAGCTGTGAACAGGGGGTCTTTGAGCTGAACCGCATTGATTTCAGCCTCAGAGACCCCCTACTTTCTGAGATACAGGCCCCGTTATGGGGTGCGGGTATCCCCCTTCAGAATTTAATTCCCACTTGACCCACATAATTTTAACATGGAAGGGATACCGGCACCACATACCGGGGCCTGTATCTCGGGAAGCAGGGGTCCCTGGACCTGAATTCAATGCGGTTCAGCTCTAGAGACCCCCTGCTACAATACTGTAGTATTAAAATTAAATAAAAACCCCGGAATTGCCTGTTAGAGGCGCGCAGGAAGAGTGATTGATTCAGCCTACTGTATGTCTTACAGACAGGTAGAACTCGTTAGGATTCACACAGCAGGGACCCCTGCTGTGTAAATCCCATGGGCCATTAGTCTGCCGCAGACTGCCATGCGTGGTATTTGGCGGATTTGTCAAAATCTAAAACAAGATGTGGTCGGATAAAAATTGCTGCATCTGTATATCAAATATCAGAGGGGAAGTGAATAGAAGACACACTTTGAAAAAAAATCTATAAGTAATCCATTGGGTCTATGATTACTTAACCCTTTGTGGCCATGTGAGTGGGGCATCTTCTACATTTCCACAAAATGTTGTATAAATAGTTTAGAATGACTGCTCGATATTCTTGATTCTTCTGTTTTCTGGGGAGATTCAAGGCTTCCCGTGGAACAAGAAAATAATATGTAACAATCCACCTAGTTTCCAAGAAAATTAATTTCTTCCAATATAAAGTGTAACCTTGTTGCAAGAAATACAGCTTCTGTATTTCGCATTATTTTGGAGAGGCGCGACATAAAACCGCAAACACACGTGAATATATAACAATGCTGTATTGATGTAAACGAATCAAACTGCTGTTACAATAAAGAGTTAACATAAAATGACAAGTTACATGTTACAATATAGTTATTGTAGAATTATGTTACATATTACATGTTCAATAAAGATACATACAGTATTACATACTTATTACCCTCCTCTCCTCCTGCCCATCTCTTTCATTTTCTTAAAGCCTCTTCTCCTTGGGATTCTCTCCCTTGTAGCTTCTTGTCAGATCTTCTTCCCCTTAATCTCCTCCTTGCTATTTAGTTGTCTTTATATTTGATACTATTTGGTTCCATTTATTAAAATGGACTTGAAAACGAATTGGTCTGAGGTCCGTTATTCTGGATGTGTGTACACTTATTTGGTCATATCTGTGTGGACCTTTGTACAAACCACACACACACATATATATATATATGCGAGAGAAAAAAGGGGGACGAGTGGATTGTCCAAATGGACTCGATGATTCCCAGGGGTCTTAACGACTATCTGGGTTTCGCTATGTTCCTATAGGCGAGTCAGTTGCTTTAATAGTATTATTCCATCCCTTGTATCTTATTTTCTGGTGTAATAGATGCCCATTGGTTATAACACCATACCATTTATGATGAGAATCTCATACACCCCTCTCTCTTTCCCCTTCCCCTTCTTTATTCACAGAGTCCTGGGTTTGCACGTCACAAGGCCGGCAGAAATCTGATCTTGACTACACTTTATCTGGGACTATATAATAGACTGCAATATATCTATAATCTCTCTTCATTTGGATACCATCAGAAGGACTTATGATCGTCATGTTCATCATCGGGATGTATACCATCCCATACCTCTAACTAGAGACGAATATCTGGAAGGATAACATCTGGCGCAATTATGGAGAGAAACCTAGCCTTATAATATGCCTATTCTGAATAAATCAGGACTCTATTTGACGTATTCTGAGGAAAGAAGACTTTCTACAATCCAGGTCATGTTTGAGTGATGGATAAATATCAACGTTTATTGACATGAGAATGACATTAATCTTTTTCCTCATGTACGTGCAAACATATTGCTAATTTAAAGCTATGTGGAGGATCATCTTCTATTGGACTTTGTTTTGTATGATTATGCATATCAATTGATTTACTGGCTGATACTTTATCCAATAAGGAAATTAATTATATGTTTATGGTCATCTATAGGCATGTCCCAGCAATGACTTATCAACTTGTGCCTTATATACTTTCATGCTTTCCACAGTGGTGCTGACCATTTCTTTGTTTGTTTGGCTGCCTCCACATATTGAGACCTTATACTTATTAATATCATCGTGCTGCCTTTGTATCTATGCTAAACTTAGCTGCACTCTAACACACATCATGCCTATGTGCATTGAGTTATATGTATCGCGCGAGTGCAGGGAGCGAGGCAGGGTTGTTTTGCCTGCCCCTCGATCGGGCTTCTATGATGTACAGGCGAGCATGCGTGGGGAGCGTAGCAGTGCGATTTTAGCCTGCTTACCAAACGGGCTTGCCTGACACATAGGCACGCATGCGCAGTGATTTGTATACAGAGATTCTATTGCCCGCACGGCCATGATCAGACATGTGGCGCCTTGAGTTTGCAGGACGCCACATGATGACGTCACGGACATGCGCAGCGACAACCATGAGGCCCGTTTGTTTGCCCTGAAAGTCAATGTGCTTTGAAAGAGCCCGTGTAACACCTGTGGCTCTCTGGTAGATCATTTACAGCAGCCTGCAGAACGGTATGATGTTATATTCTGCTTTGGACACACCAGGAAGTTATGAGTGTTATTACTGCATTGTCTGGAGGAGTGGGAGTGTCTCTATAAACACAACGTTATTATTGGCTTAGAACTTATGACAACCATTGACTCATATAGTTAAACCCAACACACACACCTGTCTGTCTTTTGCATAATTAATTTCTGATTGATTTTGCCAGGTGATAACACTCGCAAGCCCAATTAGTTTCCTTTTTAAACATGCATGTCACCCTGCCTACATCACCACTCCCAGAAGAAGGCTCTTGGCCGAAACGCGTAGGAGCAGGTCTAGTAGGCAGGACCCCCTGGTTTGTCCCCTCCTTGGGACACGTTATCATGCTTTGAGCTTTGCTCCTTGTCTCCTCCTTTCATCAATTATTGGTGTACCTGACCATAGGTGATGTATCACTCTTATTTGCTGCAGGCCTAAGTGTGCTTTCTAGGCTTCATATTGTGTATCATTGTTGTCACTTACATGCTATCTGTGTCACTATAGACTAACCCTAGACTGATGGGGATAATAGTATGTTGTGATTTTCTGCCTATGATCACGTAGCCATAGCCACGGTTATTAAGTCTGTTGCTTGTTATATTAGACTTACCTTGTCAGGTACCTTAGAGTATTATTATTGTCAATTTTGACTTCTGGTTATGTCCCTATGAGGACACGTCTTTGGAGGATTTGTCAAGTCTTGTAACGTACAGGGGATCCATGCCCTTTTTTTTAATATTTTCTGTGCTTTGTTTTTAATCGTTGTTCTGTGATAATTTACCAATAAAAATTATGTGATTTGTACTTCAATACATACTAGAGTGCTTTTTTAGGGCCTTTCTCTCTCTTACCCTATTTATCTGCCCTTATAGCACCACCGACATATCACTGTATATTGGATTTATCCAGTGTCGGTATTTGGTTGTATTCATATATCCTGTGGATGCGGGGTCCCCCTTTTTTCTCTCGCATATAATTTACCATACTAACCCTGTTAGTTTCCAGACCCCAGCTCCCTTGATTTAGAGCTATTTAGCTTTTGCTTTCATAGAACTGATTTTAATGGATTTTGTGGCTAGTGAGGAGCGCCGTCGTTCTTACGCCAATGAGGCATTTAATATTAACATATCAGAAATCTCTCAGACCCCAGTCTCGCAAACAACAGGGAGTGGTGATAAAATTAAAGTCTTGAAACAGCTATCCCAGAAACGATTACGTTCATGGTGGAACAAGACTGCATTAGAGAAATACCTGTTATACCAGTTTATACTAAGAGGCTTAAGGGTCCAAACATTCCCATCATTTGAGTTTTCTGATATTACACTTAAACATAAGTGGGAAGAAAGCCTTACTACCTGCTCCTTCGCTCTAATAAAAATATTGATAGAGCATGATCAGGCCCGTGTGAGGGAACTAACCACACAAATTGATGCAATTGAGAAAGAACTAACAGAGACAGAAATAAGTCAATTTAAACGAATTGAAAAAGATCTTGATAAATTTGAGCAAGATATTATTGCATTTAAAAAGAATAAATTTGATCGTGATCAAGAAGACTATAAAAACAATACTGTCTATAAGTGGCACAGTGGGAGACGATCAAGCAGAAACAAAAGTGCAACCAAAAAACCCCACAAAAATCAAATTCGGTCTCTTTTTCTTCTGGGGTATCTGCGTCTGATTTAGAACTGTCAGACGCCGAAAGCATATCCTCTGTATCACAACCAGCAAATCGGTTACATTTTTTAGATACAGGCACAAAGCTTCCCACAATAGAAGGAGGACAAGGAGGGGATCAAAGGGAGTTAAGGGGACGCAAAATTGTTACACAGAAAGCCAAGTGAGTAATACTACCATGAATATGGATAATGAAATGACGATTATTAACTTGTCAAGTATTACTCTTACAGAAGACCAGATAAAAGTGTTACGACGAGGTCTCTCCTTTGCCCCTACCGCATGCATGGACCATTTTGAGTGGACTAAAGATCTTAATCTATTTTGCAGAAAGCTTCTTCTGTACAAATTTTTCTCTAAGGAACATGGAACAAATGATGAGAATGTGGAGCATCTACAACTGAACACACAGGAGAATATACATCTACAAGAACTTGAAGCCCTATTAGATGACCAAGGTATCATACAGGTAGAAGAACAAGATATCTTATTACATTTGAAGCCACAGTCGACTTTTTGCCCTCCATGGCAGACCTGCCCTCCAGTGGAAGTGTATATGAAGATGGTCATGGAGGACTTCAAGAAAATATCAACAAAGATGGATGATGCCAATCTCACAAGAACTGAATGTTTGGCGATAAAGGAACTGAAGGCGATGCGGGATATCGTTATCAAACCCAGTGACAAAGGCGGCAACATAGTCATCTGGCCTGAGGTGATGTATGAAAAAGAAGCATATAAACAACTGAAAAATCATACATGCTATACAGAAATTACCTCAGACCCCACATTCCGCTTTAAAGCTGAGATTGACTGTATATTGAGATCAGCAGTTCTAGACAATATTATTACAGAACGCAATAGTATGGCTCTGACTTTAAAATCTCCTAGAGTTCCTACGTTTTACCTGCTGCCTAAGGTGCACAAGGACCCGACCCACCCCCCGGGGAGGCCCATTGTGTCAGGCATAGGGGGGTTATGCGAACCCATCTGCAGATTTATAGACTCTTTTCTGCAATTTTCAGTGGAGACTTTACCATCTTATATTCGAGATACAATGGACGTGTTGGCGCGCCTTGCCCACATCACGGTCGATGAGAATACACTTCTGGCGACCTGTGATGTGGAGTCTCTTTACACTTGTATTGATCACGAGGATGGTCTGCGCGCCACACAATTTTATCTGTCCATGCAGAATGTCTCCACTGGACTGATGGACCTTATCCTGAAGTTATTGAGATTTATTCTCACTCATAATTACTTTATCTTCAGGAGTAGGTACTATTTGCAGAAGAGAGGTACTGCGATGGGGGCCACTTGCGCACCCTCCTATGCCAACCTCTTTCTGGGTTGGTGGGAACAGGAGGTTGTGTTCTCTGAGGATAATGTTGAATTCACCCAGCACGTGTTGTTGTGGTTGAGATACATCGACGATGTGCTGATCCTCTGGCAAGGTACTGCCGCGGGGTTCAGGGGCTTCGTCGATGTCCTCAACCGCAACAACCTGAACATCAAACTTACCTTTAGTTGCAGTAATACGCAGGTGGAATTTTTGGACCTCTACATTAATTTAGGGCCTGATGGTACACTTCACACTGACATCTTCCGCAAACAAACAGCTACATACGCAATACTCCATGCATCCAGCTTTCACCCAGAACACCAAATCAAGGGCATCCCCAAAAGTGAATTTTTACGACTTAAACGTAATGTTTCTACAGAGAGAGGCTTCTCTGCAAGGGCAGGGGAGATGAGGGAAAGATTTAGTCAGAGAGGGTACAGCAAACGCAGTGTGGAGAGGGGTTACAAATTAGCACTAGCTACTCCAAGAGACACTCTACTGTGCCCTAAAACTAAAACTGCGTCAGACAGCAAAATCCGCTTTATAGGCACATATAACCAACAATGGTCCCAATTACGACAAACACTTCAAAAACACTGGAACATTCTCATGACTGACTCAGATCTTAAGCAAGCATTAGGTGACAAAATCACCATGAGCAGTCGAAAATCTCCCAACCTTAGAGATAAACTTGTGACCAGTCATTTTGTTCCCACCACCAACGATACTTTCCTCTCAACAGCAAGAAAAAAGGGCTTTTTCAAATGTAAAAACTGTTCCGCCTGTCGATATATGTGTCAGACAGATGTGTTCACCGATTCCTCCAAGACCCATACTTTTAAAATCAAAGAATGTCTTGGGTGTAAATCCAAAGGCGTTATCTATTGTATCATCTGTCCTTGTGGGCTCCCCTATGTAGGGATGACAACTCGTGAACTACGGTTCAGAGTACTTGAACACGTGAGAAATATCAAAAATGCCCCAAGAGACCTTCAGGCGTTTAAGAAAATCACCTCGGTAGCCCGACATTTTCTTCAGGCACATGCGTCAGACTTTAACCTTTTACAAGCATTTGCGATTGAGAGGGTAAGTTTAGGACTGAGAGGTGGAGATTTAGAAAGGGCACTCTTGTGCAGGGAGTCCAGGTGGATTGTTCAAATGGACTCGCTGATTCCCAGGGGTCTTAACGACTATCTGGGTTTCGCTATGTTCCTATAGGCGAGTCAGTTGCTTTAATAGTATTATTCCATCCCTTGTATCTTATTTTCTGGTGTAATAGATGCCCATTGGTTATAACACCATACCATTTATGATGAGAATCTCATACAGCCCTCTCTCTTTCCCCTTCCCCTTCTTTATTCACAGAGTCCTGGGTTTGCACGTCACAAGGCCGGCAGAAATCTGATCTTGACTACACTTTATCTGGGACTATATAATAGACTGCAAGATATCTATAATCTCTCTTCATTTGGATACCATCAGAAGGACTTATGATCGTCATGTTCATCATCGGGATGTATACCATCCCATACCTCTAACTAGAGACGAATATCTGGAAGGATAACATCTGGCTCAATTATGGAGAGAAACCTAGCCATATAATATGCCTATTCTGAATAAATCAGGACTCTATTTGACGTATTCTGAGGAAAGAAGACTTTCTACAATCCAGGTCATGTTTGAGTGATGGATAAATATCAACGTTTATTGACATGAGAATGACATTAATCCTTTTCCTCATGTACGTGCAAACATATTGCTAATTTATAGCTATGTGGAGGATCATCTTCTATTGGACTTTGTTTTGTATGATTATGCATATCAATTGATTTACTGGCTGATACTCTATCCAATAAGGAAATTAATTATATGTTTATGGTCATCTATAGGCATGTCCCAGCAATGACTTATCAACTTGTGCCTTATATACTTTCATGCTTTCCACAGTGGTGCTGACCATTTCTTTGTTTGTTTGGCTGCCTCCACATATTGAGACCTTATACTTATTAATATCATCGTGCTGCCTTTGTATCTATGCTAAACTTAGCTGCACTCTAACACACATCATGCCTATGTGCATTGAGTTATATGTATCGCGCGAGTGCAGGGAGCGAGGCAGGGTTGTTTTGCCTGCCCCTCGATCGGGCTTCTATGATGTACAGGCGAGCATGCGTGGGGAGCGTAGCAGTGCGATTTTAGCCTGCTTACCAAACGGGCTTGCCTGACACATAGGCACGCATGCGCAGTGATTTATATACAGAGATTCTATTGCCCGCACGGCCATGATCAGACATGTGGCGCCTTGAGTTTGCAGGACGCCACATGATGACGTCACGGACATGCGCAGCGACAACCATGAGGCCCGTTTGTTTGCCCTGAAAGTCAATGTGCTTTGAAAGAGCCCGTGTAACACCTGTGGCTCTCTGGTAGATCATTTACAGCAGCCTGCAGAACGGTATGATGTTATATTCTGCTTTGGACACACCAGGAAGTTATGAGTGTTATTACTGCATTGTCTGGAGGAGTGGGAGTGTCTCTATAAACACAACGTTATTATTGGCTTAGAACTTATGACAACCATTGACTCATATAGTTAAACCCAACACACACACCTGTCTGTCTTTTGCATAATTAATTTCTGATTGATTTTGCCAGGTGATAACACTCGCAAGCCCAATTAGTTTCCTTTTTAAACATGCATGTCACCCTGCCTACATCACCACTCCCAGAAGAAGGCTCTTGGCCGAAACGCGTAGGAGCAGGTCTAGTAGGCAGGACCCCCTGGTTTGTCCCCTCCTTGGGACACGTTATCATGCTTTGAGCTTTGCTCCTTGTCTCCTCCTTTCATCAATTATTGGTGTACCTGACCATAGGTGATGTATCACTCTTATTTGCTGCAGGCCTAAGTGTGCTTTCTAGGCTTCATATTGTGTATCATTGTTGTCACTTACATGCTATCTGTGTCACTATAGACTAACCCTAGACTGATGGGGATAATAGTATGTTGTGATTTTCTGCCTATGATCACGTAGCCATAGCCACGGTTATTAAGTCTGTTGCTTGTTATATTAGACTTACCTTGTCAGGTACCTTAGAGTATTATTATTGTCAATTTTGACTTCTGGTTATGTCCCTATGAGGACACGTCTTTGGAGGATTTGTTAAGTCTTGTAACGTACAGGGGATCCATGCCCTTTTTTTAAATATTTTCTGTGCTTTGTTTTTAATCGTTGTTCTGTGATAATTTACCAATAAAAATTATGTGATTTGTACTTCAATACATACTAGAGTGCTTTTTTAGGGCCTTTCTCTCTCTTACCCTATTTATCTGCCCTTATAGCACCACCGACATATCACTGTATATTGGATTTATCCAGTGTCGGTATTTGGTTGTATTCATATATCCTGTGGATGCGGGGTCCCCCTTTTTTCTCTCGCATATAATTTACCATACTAACCCTGTTAGTTTCCAGACCCCAGCTCCCTTGATTTAGAGCTATTTAGCTTTTGCTTTCATAGAACTGATTTTAATGGATTTTGTGGCTAGTGAGGAGCACCGTCGTTCTTACGCCAATGAGGCATTTAATATTAACATATCAGAAATCTCTCAGACCCCAGTCTCGCAAACAACAGGGAGTGGTGATAAAATTAAAGTCTTGAAACAGCTATCCCAGAAACGATTACGTTCATGGTGGAACAAGACTGCATTAGAGAAATACCTGTTATACCAGTTTATACCAAGAGGCTTAAGGGTCCAAACATTCCCATCATTTGAGTTTTCTGATATTACACTTAAACATAAGTGGGAAGAAAGCCTTACTACCTGCTCCTTCGCTCTAATAAAAATATTGATAGAGCATGATCAGGCCCGTGTGAGGGAACTAACCACACAAATTGATGCAATTGAGAAAGAACTAACAGAGACAGAAATAAGTCAATTTAAACGAATTGAAAAAGATCTTGATAAATTTGAGCAAGATATTATTGCATTTAAAAAGAATAAATTTGATCGTGATCAAGAAGACTATAAAAACAATACTGTCTATAAGTGGCACAGTGGGAGACGATCAAGCAGAAACAAAAGTGCAACCAAAAAACCCCACAAAAAATCAAATTCGGTCTCTTTTTCTTCTGGGGTATCTGCGTCTGATTTAGAACTGTCAGACGCCGAAAGCATATCCTCTGTATCACAACCAGCAAATCGGTTACATTTTTTAGATACAGGCACAAAGCTTCCCACAATAGAAGGAGGACAAGGAGGGGATCAAAGGGAGTTAAGGGGACGCAAAATTGTTACACAGAAAGCCAAGTGAGTAATACTACCATGAATATGGATAATGAAATGACGATTATTAACTTGTCAAGTATTACTCTTACAGAAGACCAGATAAAAGTGTTACGACGAGGTCTCTCCTTTGCCCCTACCGCATGCATGGACCATTTTGAGTGGACTAAAGATCTTAATCTATTTTGCAGAAAGCTTCTTCTGTACAAATTTTTCTCTAAGGAACGTGGAACAAATGATGAGAATGTGGAGCATCTACAACTGAAAACACAGGAGAATATACATCTACAAGAACTTGAAGCCCTATTAGATGACCAAGGTATCATACAGGTAGAAGAACAAGATATCTTATTACATTTGAAGCCACAGTCGACTTTTTGCCCTCCATGGCAGACCTGCCCTCCAGTGGAAGTGTATATGAAGATGGTCATGGAGGACTTCAAGAAAATATCAACAAAGATGGATGATGCCAATCTCACAAGAACTGAATGTTTGGCGATAAAGGAACTGAAGGCGATGCGGGATATCGTTATCAAACCCAGTGACAAAGGCGGCAACATAGTCATCTGGCCTGAGGTGATGTATGAAAAAGAAGCATATAAACAACTGAAAAATCATACATGCTATACAGAAATTACCTCAGACCCCACATTCCGCTTTAAAGCTGAGATTGACTGTATATTGAGGTCAGCAGTTCTAGACAATATTATTACAGAACGCAATAGTCAGGCTCTGACTTTAAAATCTCCTAGAGTTCCTACGTTTTACCTGCTGCCTAAGGTGCACAAGGACCCGACCCACCCCCCGGGGAGGCCCATTGTGTCAGGCATAGGGGGGTTATGCGAACCCATCTGCAGATTTATAGACTCTTTTCTGCAATTTTCAGTGGAGACTTTACCATCTTATATTCGAGATACAATGGACGTGTTGGCGCGCCTTGCCCACATCACGGTCGATGAGAATACACTTCTGGCGACCTGTGATGTGGAGTCTCTTTACACTTGTATTGATCACGAGGATGGTCTGCGCGCCACACAATTTTATCTGTCCATGCAGAATGTCTCCACTGGACTGATGGACCTTATCCTGAAGTTATTGAGATTTATTCTCACTCATAATTACTTTATCTTCAGGAGTAGGTACTATTTGCAGAAGAGAGGTACTGCGATGGGGGCCACTTGCGCACCCTCCTATGCCAACCTCTTCCTGGGTTGGTGGGAACAGGAGGTTGTGTTCTCTGAGGATAATGTTGAATTCACCCAGCACGTGTTGTTGTGGTTGAGATACATCGACGATGTGCTGATCCTCTGGCAAGGTACTGCCGCGGGGTTCAGGGGCTTCGTCGATGTCCTCAACCGCAACAACCTGAACATCAAACTTACCTTTAGTTGCAGTAATACGCAGGTGGAATTTTTGGACCTCTACATTACTGCTGCGGCCAAGTTTATTCGAGCATTTGCCCGTTCTTGGCCGCAGCAGTAGCCTGGCGCGTGCCCGAGAGTGACGGGCGCGCGCCGAAGCAGCGGAAGAGCGCCCTCCTATCGGGGCGCTCTCCCTACTGCTGCCGGGTCCGCCGGGTCCCCCGGAACCCCCTGCCGCTGTCCCGCGATCGTGGGACACCAGGGCTCCCTCGGGGAGCCCCTGGACGCGCGTGCAGGGGGCGCACGCTCCCGAAGACGCGTGACCGCGCGTCTATGACGCGCGGCACGCCGAGGGGCGGCCACTAGCAAGCCGGGAAATCTCCCGGCTTGCGGATCTGGCCGCAGTGTGATTAAGTGTGTCGGTAGTGTAATTTAGGGCCTGATGGTACACTTCACACTGACATCTTCCGCAAACAAACAGCTACATACGCAATACTCCATGCATCCAGCTTTCACCCAGAACACCAAATCAAGGGCATCCCCAAAAGTGAATTTTTACGACTTAAACGTAATGTTTCTACAGAGAGAGGCTTCTCTGCAAGGGCAGGGGAGATGAGGGAAAGATTTAGTCAGAGAGGGTACAGCAAACGCAGTGTGGAGAGGGGTTACAAATTAGCACTAGCTACTCCAAGAGACACTCTACTGTGCCCTAAAACTAAAACTGCGTCAGACAGCAAAATCCGCTTTATAGGCACATATAACCAACAATGGTCCCAATTACGACAAACACTTCAAAAACACTGGAACATTCTCATGACTGACTCAGATCTTAAGCAAGCATTAGGTGACAAAATCACCATGAGCAGTCGAAAATCTCCCAACCTTAGAGATAAACTTGTGACCAGTCATTTTGTTCCCACCACCAACGATACTTTCCTCTCAACAGCAAGAAAAAAGGGCTTTTTCAAATGTAAAAACTGTTCCGCCTGTCGATATATGTGTCAGACAGATGTGTTCACCGATTCCTCCAAGACCCATACTTTTTTTTTTTTTTAAATGTTTTTATTAGGCAGTTAGTTAATACAACATTCTCGACAGATATCAAAGCCTAACAATTTTCCAAAACATCTTTTTTTTTTTTTTTGGGGGGGGGGGGTAAAAGAGTGGCAACCGAAGTTGTCAGAGAAAGAGGGGAGTGCCTTCTTAGAGGGGAGGCAGAGGGGGGGGGTGGTGTGGGTGGTGAGGGGGTGTGAGGGAGGGGGGGGAGGTGGGGAATGGGGGGGGAGGGGTTTTGTCGACCCACTTGGCTGTTGAAGTTTTGCTGATGAGAGTCGTTTGAGTGTTCCCTTATGGAGGGGGGGTGGGCCTCAGACCCACCTGGGTTGGTTGGTGCGCTCTGGTAAATTGGAACCAGGATTCCCAGATACCCTCAAAGGCCGGAGTTTTTTGTCTAATGTGGGCAGTGAGTCGCTCCATGGTCATCACTTCCCCAACTCTTTTCTTAATCGTGTTTAGCGCTGGAGTGGTTGTTTTCCTCCAGGAGGCCGCAATACAACATCTCGCCGCAGTGAGAATGAAGGATATTAATTTCCTGGTGGGTCGAACAATATTCGACATAGGTGCGGCCAACAGGAAGGTCAGTGGTTCAATAGGAACTTCTAGGTCGGTGACCTCTTTTATCAGAATTTGGACCTTGGCCCAGTATTTCACAATTTCTGGACAGGTCCACCAGATGTGGGCCATGTCCCCTCTATTACCACAGCCTCTCCAACATTGGTCTGATGCCAGAGGGTAGATCTGGTTTAATCGTGCTGGGGTAAGATACCAGCCAAACATGATCTTATAAATGTTTTCCTTGATTGTGGTGCAAAGGGAAGTTTCTGAGGCTGCCTGCCAGATTTCCTCCCAAGTCTCTCTTTCAATATTAACGTTTAGATCAGCTGACCATCTGAGCATGTAATCGTGCTGTGTGGGGGACGTTGAGTGCATTAAGATGTTGTATATGTCCGAGATAAGTCCCTTCTGGTAGGACTTGTCCTCACACAGGAGCTCAAACGTAGTGAGAGTGGGGTATTCTGGATGAGGGCATGTAGCTCTGACAAAGTTTCTAATTTGTAGGTATTTAAAGGTGTCCAATTCTGTGATTTTAAATTTGTTCCTCAGTTCTTGGTAGCTCAGGAGCTTCCCTAGGCTCAGTACGTCGGCAATCGCCTCTATACCCCGTGTGTGGAAGTAGGCGAACAGTTTAGATCCGCATCCTGGGGGGAATTTGGGGTTATTAACGAGGGGGGTGAGTTGTGAGCTTGTGGAGGAGAGGTTAAATTTATGTTTGCATCTGGACCAGGTGTCCCACGTGAAACGTGAGGCCTGTAGTTTCAGGTTGTTTAAATGACCATCACCTCTGTTCAGGCTCCAGAGGCAGGCTTGCAGAGAAGGCAATTTGGCACATCGAGTTTCCATTCCCACCCAGCAACATCGGGTCGGGTCTGAGTTCCACATTACTACCTGCCTGAGCTGAGCGGCTAGATAGTATTTATATAGATCAGGTACCCCCAACCCTCCTCTGGATCTAGTGGTCATCAGGACTGATCTGGCGACTCTGGGTCTCTTGCCCTGCCAAATGAAGTGGAGTAGTCTATTCTGTATAAATTTTAGATCGGCGGCCGGGACCTGGATTGGGAGGGTCTGGAATAGGTAAAGCATTCTTGGGAGTATATTCATTTTGGTAGAGATCATCCTCCCGATCCATGAGATCTGATAACCTTCCCACCGATCTAGATCTTTTTTGATCTGGTCCCATAGTTTCGGGTAATTATCCCTATATAGGTCCCGATAGTGTCTAGATACACTAATTCCCAGATATTTAATGCATGAGGGACACCATCGGTAACTAAAATTTAGTTTAAGAAGTTTGACTACGGGGTCGGGGAGACTAAGATTTAGGGCCTCTGATTTGTCGCTGTTTATTTTATACCCTGAAACCTTTCCAAACTCCGTCAGTTCCATCTGGAGGTTGGGGAGGGAAGTTAGGGGTTTGGTCAAGGTCAGGATAATGTCGTCAGCGAATAGGGAAATTTTGTATTGTTCAGTGGCAATGGGGATACCTTGGATGTTCGGGTTTTGTCTTATTTTAGACGCCAGAGGTTCAATCGTGAGAGCGAAAAGGAGAGGGGAGAGGGGGCAACCCTGTCGGGTGCCATTTCTAATGTGGATTTGTGCCGGTCCTCCGCCAGATAGTTTAACTGAGGCGGATGGATTTTGGTAGAGCGCTTGGACACCCATAAGGAAGGAGTCCCTGAATCCGAATTTTTTTAATGTTTGATTTAGGAATAGCCAGTCAATTCTGTCAAAAGCCTTCTCTGCATCCAAACTTAATAGCATAGCTTGTGAGTCTGTGAGATGGGCATGGTCGACTAAGTTAATGATTTTACGGGTATTGTCTGAGGCCTGGCGGCCCAGGACAAACCCGACCTGGTCCATGTGTACTAGTCTCGGGAGGATTGGATTAAGTCTGTTCGCCAGTATTTTACTGTATAGTTTTAGATCGTTGTTCAACAGTGAGATTGGTCTATAGCTACCACATTGTGTGGGGTGCTTCCCTTCTTTGAGAATTATAGCCAGATTGGCGGACGACATCGAGGATGGGATAGGACTTCCTTCCAGAAATGAGTTGAACAATTGTAGTAGGTGGGTGGACAGGATGGGGAGGAACTTCTTGTAATAGGCATTCGTGAAACCATCAGGGCCCGGTGCTTTAGAGATTTTGGAGGCCTTAACGGCCCTTTCTAATTCTTCCGCCGTTATTGTGGCGTTCAGGAGAAGGTTTTCCTCCTCTGTTAGTGAGGGGAGGTCGCATTCAGCTAGATAGTCAATGGCAGCCGATAGCTCCTTCGGGTCTGGGCTAGCAGAGTGAGCCCTTAGGTTGTATAATTTAGGATAAAATTTAGTAAATTCCTCTGCTATTTTTTTTTCGTTATATAGAAGCTCACCAGCACTATTCCGGATCGCCGTTATTTGAGATCTTTTTTGTATGCCTCTCAGCTTGCTAGCAAGAAGTCTGTCGGCCTTGTTCCCTTTATCATAATACCTCTGACCTGTCCATTTAAGAGCTTTCTCAACATTGTCCATTTGAATTATTCTTAAGTCGCTTCTGGCGGAAGTCAACTGTTTATAAAATTTCCGGGAGGGGTTATTTTTGTGTTGTTGTTCTAGGCTGATTATTTTGTCTGTTAGCTCTTTGGTTTGTTTGAGTTTAGTTTTTTTCCGATGGGAGGCAATCGAGATGCAAGACCCATACTTTTAAAATCAAACAATGTCTTGGGTGTAAATCCAAAGGCGTTATCTATTGTATCATCTGTCCTTGTGGGCTCCCCTATGTAGGGATGACAACTCGTGAACTACGGTTCAGAGTACTTGAACACGTGAGAAATATCAAAAATGCCCCAAGAGACCTTCAGGCGTTTAAGAAAATCACCTCGGTAGCCCGACATTTTCTTCAGGCACATGCGTCAGACTTTAACCTTTTACAAGCATTTGCGATTGAGAGGGTAAGTTTAGGACTGAGAGGTGGAGATTTAGAAAGGGCACTCTTGTGCAGGGAGTCCAGGTGGATTGTTCAAATGGACTCGATGATTCCCAGGGGTCTTAACGACTATCTGGGTTTTGCTATGTTCCTATAGGCGAGTCAGTTGCTTTAATAGTATTATTCCATCCCTTGTATCTTATTTTCTGGTGTAATAGATGCCCATTGGTTATAACACCATACCATTTATGATGAGAATCTCATACAGCCCTCTCTCTTTCCCCTTCCCCTTCTTTATTCACAGAGTCCTGGGTTTGCACGTCACAAGGCCGGCAGAAATCTGATCTTGACTACACTTTATCTGGGACTATATAATAGACTGCAAGATATCTATAATCTCTCTTCATTTGGATACCATCAGAAGGACTTATGATCGTCATGTTCATCATCGGGATGTATACCATCCCATACCTCTAACTAGAGACGAATATCTGGAAGGATAACATCTGGCTCAATTATGGAGAGAAACCTAGCCATATAATATGCCTATTCTGAATAAATCAGGACTCTATTTGACGTATTCTGAGGAAAGAAGACTTTTTACAATCCAGGTCATGTTTGAGTGATGGATAAATATCAACGTTTATTGACATGAGAATGACATTAATCCTTTTCCTCATTGTCAGGGTTCTGCTCGCCACAAACCAGGGTCGGACCGCGAGGCTGAGGTGGGGTTGTAAAAGCACCGACCTGAGACCGCGCAGGCTGATCCGGATTGCGCAGTTCGTAGTCATATGTCGCAGGATCAGGATTGGAGAAGACAGCGTCGTCGTTGTACAAGCCAGGGTCAGAACAGGAGACGTCAGGATAAACATTGTTCATGCAAGAGTTCGGCAATAAGGAGATAGGAGAAACCCGCTTCAGCTTAGGAGCGCGGGGTTGGCCTTTGCGCGAGCGACGACCATGGCCCATGGTGCTGGTCACAGGAGATGGTAGGCAGACCAGAATAGCACACCGTCTTGCTGCACGGGTGCACCAGTGCTACAGCGCAAAAGTCCTGAGCGGGCAAGGGAATCCACTGTTTCAGCGCAGGAACCAGGACACGGCCTCTCTATATTAGGGAAAGAGTAGGCCCCAGGAACCAGGAAGCTGTAGATACAGGGAAACCTCCGCTTCAGTGCAGGAATCCAGGAGACTGCAGAACGCAGGGACGAAACCACTACTTAGTGCAGGAATCCAGGAGGCTGAAGGACGCAGGAACGAATCTCTGCTTCAGCACAGGGGAACAAGCGGCTTGAAGGGAGCTGAAGGATGCAGGACGTAACCTGGAATCAGCATTGGAGAACAAACGGCTTGAAGGAAGCTGAAGGACGCAGGGCGTGACCTGGTATCAGCAAAGGGGAACAAGCGAGAGCTTGTGGCAAAACAGTTGACATCCAGTAAGGACTATGCTCGGCAAGGAGCATTATGGGCAAGCAATACTTAAAGGCCAGCGGGCCAATCCCCGGCGGGGGTGTGAAGGTACTGCCCCTAATGAGTGAATGCAAGTATAGTTTGCAATGAAAGGCTGCACAGCTGCAGTAGATACCAGAGGGAGTGTGTATTGCTTTGAGTGAATCCAGGCTGCAGCAAACCTCAGGAAAGCTGTTCCAGAACTGCACCGGTCTGCAAGGTAAGGTAACCAGTAAACCGTGGAGCGGATTCCTTACAGTACCCCCCCCTTCACGCGAGACCTCCGGGCGAACATGAGCACTCATAGAGTTGGAGGCCCGGGAATTGTTGCTGAACCGTCTAGGATTGGGGCTAGAGTCGTACTCCAGAGACTCATGATTAGTCCTTAGTGTACCCCCACCCCCCGGTGAGAACTTTGGCCAGACAGGACCATCCATGGGCCTTGGGGACATTGAGTTGTTCCTAAAATTCTTTAGGTAGAAAGGGCATCTGTAAACGAGCAGTTCTTTGGTGAGTACAGTTCTAGGATATAAGATTGATGGAGGAAACATCCTTGGTACATGGCTTGCGTCGCAAAATGTCTTGGAAATCCAGGGCTGTGAAGAACCAGAGAGTTCCAGAGCAAAAACGGTAGAAGAACCCCCACTGAAAGCCCAGTCCTTAATAAAGAAACCTGAATCTAGGATCCGCGGCCCTGATAGTTGATCGAATACACCAGGAGAAACTTTGTAACAGAAAAAGTCTTGGCTGACCACTGCATGTTGGAATTTGCGAGGAATTTTTCCTCTAGAAGGCTCCCAGGTAATGGTTAGTAAGGGTATAGGCTGGTTAGAAGCATCTCCCGGTATTGGTATGGAAGGTGACAAGGCAAGCAGTAAACCAGGCATAGGGACCGAAATCTTGGGATACGTACAGAGTATTTCCAACTGAGAGGAAATAACAGGGGCAACCGAAAATTCCGAGGGACAAAACCATGGTTTAGCAGGAGCAGAGAAGCAAACAACAGTAGAGCTCTCCAATACTGGGAAATCTTCATTGGGAGATAATATTGTCAGTGAATCAGGAATAGTCCTTGGGATCTTCAAATCAGTAGCTTGAGAAAAAGGCAGAGCCAGGGTAGTGGTGGGAGGGAAGCTAACATCAGAAGCTGAAGTCTGTACCTCAGTGACAGGGCCCTGAGAATCAACAAGCAGCAAGTATGAACTATGAAAACTCTTAATGACATGCACCTTAGGAGAACAAAGAGTCTTCTCTAAAACTGCAATGGCCCTAACCACAGGGGTACCTAACCTGACAAAAACATGAATTGGTGTGTTTTCTAGTGCAAAATCTCTGATCACAGGACTCCTAACCGATAGTGAGGGTATCTGGGTTTGATTAGGGAAAAAATCAGATGTATTGATAAGTGACATAGAAACACTTACTGAGATTCTAAATTTGCTGGACATGTGAGAAAAAATACCCTTTAAGACAGGAGCTTTAATCTCCCCCCCGAGTAACCCCATGTTTGCTGGGACATATTTAGACACAGTACTGAGGGACTGGGTTTCAGCAAAGGCAGGACAGCTAAAAAGCTCAGATTTAAACCCCAGGACTTGTAATATGTGCATGGTGTCCTCAGACAGTACTAAGGGAGTGACCGCAGATATGCTGATCCCCAAAGGATTAGCCTGGAGAGAGAAATCAGGAGAGCCCCCAGACAGGATACCCCTTATAGAAAGAGCCTCAGAATCAGAAGGAGAATCATTACCTCTCAGAGTCTCAAAACTAGTAAGACACAATTCAGCGAAAAGGGAAACAGTATGCAAGCTTTTTACTGATCTATATGAAAAAGCGTCACTTTTGGGAGAAAACCGTGCGTCCGCAAACATTCCTGGGAACACAATATGAACCCCAGGAGAGACATACAGACTACTGTATGCCTTTAACCCTAAGCTTAAAGAGGAGGAGAACTCAGACAGTACACGGGGGTTAATCATAACTGTACTGGTCTCTGAAGTAGGTATTTGGTAAGGGATGTCTGGGAAACCAGAACTTACTGCAGATTCCATAATGTGGGAACTATGCGCTGAAGCAGGGATCACCGCTATGTGGGCGACAGGCTGGTTCAGTGAAATACCCGGGAGAAGGAACTCTGTGACTAAGCTTAGGGAAAAACCTGACTCCTGAATACATTTAACAGGAACCAGAACTTTAGCCGAAGTCTCCGGAGACGAAACTGCGGAAACTTGAGCTGAAGCAGGGGATTTATAGCAAAGAATATCTAGAGACTCCGTACGGTTATGGGAATCCCTCAATGCAACCTCTGCTGTCTGACTTGTGGACTCATTCTCTGAGGCTACAACGAAGGCATTAACTTGGAGGCAGCAAGAATTTACAGGGGTTAATGCAGACATTGCCTGAGAGTAATACATAGGTAACCTTTTCTCTGTATTAGAAGAGAGCAGGAATCTCTCGTCTGAAGCTAGGGGCGTGACCGTGGCTGACAGAGAACAGGGATTTACCAAAGGAAACTCAGAGAGCTGCCCCACAGAGGTTAATACAGAAATAACCCTGGGAACAGAACTTAGGGATTCTTTCTCTGACGGGGAAAGCGCGCAGGACTGTCTAGCAGAGTTTAAAGCTGGAAAACCCTCAAGACCTAGAGAGAGGGATTCAAAGCTAGAAATAGGAGAACTAAGGGACTTATTCTCTGATACAAGAACCTTAGTGTTAGTTAGTGACACATATGTGTTCTCCAAGGGGACCTCACAGGACTGATCGGCAGGGGTTAATGTAGACATATCATTAGTTTAAGGGAACCCGGGCATACAATCAGAGCTTGGGACTGTGGCAGTTACTACGTTGGGAGATATTGGTAATAGTTCTGTTTGGTCATTCCCGGAGAGAGAGATACGTCCCCCGGTTTAGCAACAGGACTGGTAGCCGAGGGATACCGCCAAACGACGGCGTGAGCGGCAAAGAGACGATCCTGTTTTAACAAGCAATCATCCAATGCACGGGAAAGTAAATGCAGCGTCTCGTGAGCGAGAGCCACCATGACGGAAGGTTCTGGGAATACTATAGGAATGTCCAAGGATAAAGTCAGGGCATTGAGTGTACTACAGGCGTTGACCAGTTCCACAGGACTCAGCTCCTCCCCAGTTAAAGGGGAATCAGGGGAGCAAGCAATGTTAGCAATGGCCAAAACACTGGCCAGATACTGTTTTAAGTCTCTGAGGCAGTAAGCCTTATAAACCAGATTATTACGGCATTTCTTTTGCAAGGGAGTCAAGCCCTCCAACATAAACGGATCTTCCATCAGAGGTATTATATCGCACAAATAATTATCCTCAAACTGGGACTGGTCTACAGGCTGGGACAGGTTTTTAGGAAAAAACTTACCAACCCACACCTCAGCGGGGTCCGAGTTTGTAGGGCCGAGCATACTGTCAGGGTTCTGCTCGCCACAAACCAGGGTCGGACCGCGAGGCTGAGGTGGGGTTGTAAAAGCACCGACCTGAGACCGCGCAGGCTGATCCGGATTGCGCAGTTCGTAGTCATATGTCGCAGGATCAGGATTGGAGAAGACAGCGTCGTCGTTGTACAAGCCAGGGTCAGAACAGGAGACGTCAGGATAAACATTGTTCATGCAAGAGTTCGGCAATAAGGAGATAGGAGAAACCCGCTTCAGCTTAGGAGCGCGGGGTTGGCCTTTGCGCGAGCGACGACCATGGCCCATGGTGCTGGTCACAGGAGATGGTAGGCAGACCAGAATAGCACACCGTCTTGCTGCACGGGTGCACCAGTGCTACAGCGCAAAAGTCCTGAGCGGGCAAGGGAATCCACTGTTTCAGCGCAGGAACCAGGACACGGCCTCTCTATATTAGGGAAAGAGTAGGCCCCAGGAACCAGGAAGCTGTAGATACAGGGAAACCTCCGCTTCAGTGCAGGAATCCAGGAGACTGCAGAACGCAGGGACGAAACCACTACTTAGTGCAGGAATCCAGGAGGCTGAAGGACGCAGGAACGAATCTCTGCTTCAGCACAGGGGAACAAGCGGCTTGAAGGGAGCTGAAGGATGCAGGACGTAACCTGGAATCAGCATTGGAGAACAAACGGCTTGAAGGAAGCTGAAGGACGCAGGGCGTGACCTGGTATCAGCAAAGGGGAACAAGCGAGAGCTTGTGGCAAAACAGTTGACATCCAGTAAGGACTATGCTCGGCAAGGAGCATTATGGGCAAGCAATACTTAAAGGCCAGCGGGCCAATCCCCGGCGGGGGTGTGAAGGTACTGCCCCTAATGAGTGAATGCAAGTATAGTTTGCAATGAAAGGCTGCACAGCTGCAGTAGATACCAGAGGGAGTGTGTATTGCTTTGAGTGAATCCAGGCTGCAGCAAACCTCAGGAAAGCTGTTCCAGAACTGCACCGGTCTGCAAGGTAAGGTAACCAGTAAACCGTGGAGCGGATTCCTTACACTCATGTACGTGCAAACATATTGCTAATTTATAGCTATGTGGAGGATCATCTTCTATTGGACTTTGTTTTGTATGATTATGCATATCAATTGATTTACTGGCTGATACTCTATCCAATAAGGAAATTAATTATATGTTTATGGTCATCTATAGGCATGTCCCAGCAATGACTTATCAACTTGTGCCTTATATACTTTCATGCTTTCCACAGTGGTGCTGACCATTTCTTTGTTTGTTTGGCTGCCTCCACATATTGAGACCTTATACTTATTAATATCATCGTGCTGCCTTTGTATCTATGCTTAACTTAGCTGCACTCTAACACACATCATGCCTATGTGCATTGAGTTATATGTATCGCGCGAGTGCAGGGAGCGAGGCAGGGTTGTTTTGCCTGCCCCTCGATCGGGCTTCTATGATGTACAGGCGCGCATGCGCGGGGAGCGTAGCAGTGCGATTTTAGCCTGCTTATCAAACGGGCTTGCCCGACACATAGGCGCGCATGCGCAGTGATTTGTATACAGAGATTCTATTGCCCGCACGGCCATGATCAGACATGTGGCGCCTTGAGTTTGCAGGACGCCACATGATGACGTTACGGACATGCGCAGCGACAACCATGAGGCCCATTTGTTTGCCCTGAAAGTCAATGTGCTTTGAAAGAGCCCGTGTAACACCTGTGGCTCTCTGGTAGATCATTTACAGCAGCCTGCAGAACGGTATGATGTTATATTCTGCTTTGGACACACCAGGAAGGTATGAGTGTTATTACTGCATTGTCTGGAGGAGTGGGAGTGTCTCTATAAACACAACGTTATTATTGGCTTAGAACTTATGACAACCATTGACTCATATAGTTAAACCCAACACACACACCTGTCTGTCTTTTGCATAATTAATTTCTGATTGATTTTGCCAGGTGATAACACTCGCAAGCCCAATTAGTTTCCTTTTTAAACATGCATGTCACCCTGCCTACATCACCACTCCCAGAAGAAGGCTCTTGGCCGAAACGCGTAGGAGCAGGTCTAGTAGGCAGGACCCCCTGGTTTGTCCCCTCCTTGGGACACGTTATCATGCTTTGAGCTTTGCTCCTTGTCTCCTCCTTTCATCAATTATTGGTGTACCTGACCACAGGTGATGTATCACTCTTATTTGCTGCAGGCCTAAGTGTGCTTTCTAGGCTTCATATTGTGTATCATTGTTGTCACTTACATGCTATCTGTGTCACTATAGACTAACCCTAGACTGATGGGGATAATAGTATGTTGTGATTTTCTGCCTATGATCACGTAGCCATAGCCACGGTTATTAAGTCTGTTGCTTGTTATATTAGACTTACCTTGTCAGGTACCTTAGAGTATTATTATTGTCAATTTTGACTTCTGGTTATGTCCCTATGAGGACACGTCTTTGGAGGATTTGTCAAGTCTTGTAACGTACAGGGGATCCATGCCCTTTTTTAATATTTTCTGTGCTTTGTTTTTAATCGTTGTTCTGTGATAATTTACCAATAAAAATTATGTGATTTGTACTTCAATACATACTAGAGTGCTTTTTTAGGGCCTTTCTCTCTCTTACCCTATTTATCTGCCCTTATAGCACCACCGACATATCACTGTATATTGGATTTATCCAGTGTCGGTATTTGGTTGTATTCATATATCCTGTGGATGCGGGGTCCCCCTTTTTTCTCTCGCATATAATTTACCATACTAACCCTGTTAGTTTCTAGACCCCAGCTCCCTTGATTTAGAGCTATTTAGCTTTTGCTTTCATAGAACTGATTTTAATGGATTTTGTGGCTAGTGAGGAGCGCCGTCGTGCTTACGCCAATGAGGCATTTAATATTAACATATCAGAAATCTCTCAGACCCCAGTCTCGCAAACAACAGGGAGTGGTGATAAAATTAAAGTCTTGAAACAGCTATCCCAGAAACGATTACGTTCATGGTGGAACAAGACTGCATTAGAGAAATACCTGTTATACCAGTTTATACCAAGAGGCTTAAGGGTCCAAACATTCCCATCATTTGAGTTTTCTGATATTACACTTAAACATAAGTGGGAAGAAAGCCTTACTACCTGCTCCTTCGCTCTAATAAAAATATTGATAGAGCATGATCAGGCCCGTGTGAGGGAACTAACCACACAAATTGATGCAATTGAGAAAGAACTAACAGAGACAGAAATAAGTCAATTTAAACGAATTGAAAAAGATCTTGATAAATTTGAGCAAGATATTATTGCATTTAAAAAGAATAAATTTGATCGTGATCAAGAAGACTATAAAAACAATACTGTCTATAAGTGGCACAGTGGGAGACGATCAAGCAGAAACAAAAGTGCAACCAAAAAACCCCACAAAAAATCAAATTCGGTCTCTTTTTCTTCTGGGGTATCTGCGTCTGATTTAGAACTGTCAGACGCCGAAAGCATATCCTCTGTATCACAACCAGCAAATCGGTTACATTTTTTAGATACAGGCACAAAGCTTCCCACAATAGAAGGAGGACAAGGAGGGGATCAAAGGGAGTTAAGGGGACGCAAAATTGTTACACAGAAAGCCAAGTGAGTAATACTACCATGAATATGGATAATGAAATGACGATTATTAACTTGTCAAGTATTACTCTTACAGAAGACCAGATAAAAGTGTTACGACGAGGTCTCTCCTTTGCCCCTACCGCATGCATGGACCATTTTGAGTGGACTAAAGATCTTAATCTATTTTGCAGAAAGCTTTTTCTGTACAAATTTTTCTCTAAGGAACGTGGAACAAATGATGAGAATGTGGAGCATCTACAACTGAAAACACAGGAGAATATACATCTACAAGAACTTGAAGCCCTATTAGATGACCAAGGTATCATACAGGTAGAAGAACAAGATATCTTATTACATTTGAAGCCACAGTCGACTTTTTGCCCTCCATGGCAGACCTGCCCTCCAGTGGAAGTGTATATGAAGATGGTCATGGAGGACTTCAAGAAAATATCAACAAAGATGGATGATGCCAATCTCACAAGAACTGAATGTTTGGCGATAAAGGAACTGAAGGCGATGCGGGATATCGTTATCAAACCCAGTGACAAAGGCGGCAACATAGTCATCTGGCCTGAGGTGATGTATGAAAAAGAAGCATATAAACAACTGAAAAATCATACATGCTATACAGAAATTACCTCAGACCCCACATTCCGCTTTAAAGCTGAGATTGACTGTATATTGAGGTCAGCAGTTCTAGACAATATTATTACAGAACGCAATAGTCAGGCTCTGACTTTAAAATCTCCTAGAGTTCCTCGTTTTACCTGCTGCCTAAGGTGCACAAGGACCCGACCCACCCCCCGGGGAGGCCCATTGTGTCAGGCATAGGGGGGTTATGCGAACCCATCTGCAGATTTATAGACTCTTTTCTGCAATTTTCAGTGGAGACTTTACCATCTTATATTCGAGATACAATGGACGTGTTGGCGCGCCTTGCCCACATCACGGTCGATGAGAATACACTTCTGGCGACCTGTGATGTGGAGTCTCTTTACACTTGTATTGATCACGAGGATGGTCTGCGCGCCACACAATTTTATCTGTCCATGCAGAATGTCTCCACTGGACTGATGGACCTTATCCTGAAGTTATTGAGATTAATTCTAACTCATAATTACTTTATCTTCAGGAGTAGGTACTATTTGCAGAAGAGAGGTACTGCGATGGGGGCCACTTGCGCACCTTCCTATGCCAACCTCTTCCTGGGTTGGTGGGAATGGGAGGTTGTGTTCTCTGAGGATAATGTTGAATTCACCCAGCACGTGTTGTTGTGGTTGAGATACATCGACGATGTGCTGATCCTCTGGCAAGGTACTGCCGCGGGGTTCAGGGGCTTCGTCGATGTCCTCAACCGCAACAACCTGAACATCAAACTTACCTTTAGTTGCAGTAATACGCAGGTGGAATTTTTGGACCTCTACATTAATTTAGGGCCTGATGGTACACTTCACACTGACATCTTCCGCAAACAAACTGCTACAAACGCCATACTCCATGCATCCAGCTTTCACCCAGAACACCAAATCAAGGGCATCTCCAAAAGTGAATTTTTACGACTTAAACGTAATGTTTCTACAGAGAGAGGCTTCTCTGCAAGGGCAGGGGAGATGAGGGAAAGATTTAGTCAGAGAGGGTACAGCAAACGCAGTGTGGAGAGGGGTTACAAATTAGCACTAGCTACTCCAAGAGACACTCTACTGTGCCCTAAAACTAAAACTGCGTCAGACAGCAAAATCCGCTTTATAGGCACATATAACCAACAATGGTCCCAATTACGACAAACACTTCAAAAACACTGGAACATTCTCATGACTGACTCAGATCTTAAGCAAGCATTAGGTGACAAAATCACCATGAGCAGTCGAAAATCTCCCAACCTTAGAGATAAACTTGTGACCAGTCATTTTGTTCCCATCACCAACGATACTTTCCTCTCAACAGCAAGAAAAAAGGGCTTTTTGAAATGTAAAAACTGTTCCGCCTGTCGATATATGTGTCAGACAGATGTGTTCACCGATTCCTCCAAGACCCATACTTTTAAAATCAAAGAATGTCTTGGGTGTAAATCCAAAGGCGTTATCTATTGTATCATCTGTCCTTGTGGGCTCCCCTATATAGGGATGACAACTCGTGAACTACGGTTCAGAGTACTTGAACACGTGAGAAATATCAAAAAAAAGCTGTGTGTGCTGTGCACACGCATAGTAAGTGAAACTTCTTTGACTTTTGTCACAGAAATTGTATTTGTGTTGGTGTTGGTGATGTTTTAATTAAAAATCAAAATACAATCTCAATGACAAAACGCAAATAAATTTGACTTAGAATGCGCGTGCTCGGCACACATCCCCTGTATTAGCTATTTGCACTAAGTGTGAATTCCCCGTGTGACAGTGTGCGTGTGACTGAGAGTGTGTGTGTGACTGAGAGTGTGTGTGTGACTGAGAGTGTGCGTGTGACTGAGAGTGTGCGTGTGACTGAGAGTGTGCGTGTGACTGAGAGTGTGCGTGTGACTGATAGTGTGCGTGTGACTGATAGTGTGCGTGTGACTGATAGTGTGCATGTGACTGATAGTGTGCTTGTGACTGAGAGTGTGCGTGTGACTGAGAGTGTGCGTGTGACTGAGAGTGTGCGTGTGACTGAGAGTGTGCGTGTGACTGAGAGTGTGCGTGTGACTGAGAGTGTGCGTGTGACTGAGAGTGTGCGTGTGACTGAGAGTGTGCGTGTGACTGAGAGTGTGCGTGTGACTGAGTGTGCATGTGACTGAGAGTGTGCGTGTGACTGAGCGTGTGCGTGTGACTGAGCGTTTGCGTTTGACTGTGCGTGTGACTATGCGTGTGCGTGTGACTGTGCGTGTGCGTCTGACTGTGAGTGTGACTGTGAGTGTGCGTCTGACTGTGAGTGTGACTGAGTGTGCGTGTGACTGAGTGTGACTGAGTGTACGTGTGACTGTGAGTGTGAGAGTGACTGTGTTTGACTGAGTGTGCGTGTGACTGTGAGTGTGTGTGGGGGTCTGGGGGGGTCAGTGTGTGGGGGTCTGGGGGGGTCAGTCAGTGTGTGTGGGGCTCTGGGGGAGTCAGTGTGTGTGGGGCTCTGGGGGGGTCAGGCAGTGTGTGTGGGGCTCTGGGGGGGTCAGGCAGTGTGTGTGGGGGTCTGGGGGGGTCAGGCAGTGTGTGTGGGGGTCTGTCAGTGTGTGTGGGGGTCTGGGGGGTTCAGTCAATGTGTGGGGGGGTCTGGGGGGTTCAGTCAGTGTGTGTGGGGGTCTGGTGGGTTCAGTCAGTGTGTGTGGGTCTCTGGGGGGTCAGTCAGTGTGTGTAGTGGGTCTGGGGTGGTCAGTCAGTGTGTGTGGGGTTCTGGGGTGGTCAGTCAGTGTGTGTGGGAGTCTGGGGGGGTCAGTCAGTGTGTGTGGGGGTCTGGGGGGGTCAGTCAGTGTGTGTGGGGGTCTGGGGGGTTCAGTCAGTGTGTGTGGGTCTCTGGGGGGTCAGTCAGTGTGTGTGGGGGTCTGGGGGGTTCAGTCAGTGTGTGTGGGTCTCTGGGGGGTCAGTCAGTGTGTGTGTGGGTCTGGGGTGGTAAGTCAGTGTGTTTGGGGGTCTGGGGGGGGTCAGTCAGTGTGTGTGGGGGTCTGAGGGGGTCAGTCAGTGTGTGTGGGGGTCTGAGGGGGTCAGTCAGTGTGTGTGGGGGTCTGGGGGGTTCAGTCAGTGTGTGTGGGTCTCTGGGGGGTCAGTCAGTGTGTGTGGGGGTCTGGGGGGTTCAGTCAGTGTGTGTGGGTCTCTGGGGGGTCAGTCAGTGTGTGTGGGGGTCTGGGGGGTTCAGTCAGTGTGTGTGGGTCTCTGGGGGGTCAGTCAGTGTGTGTGGGGGTCTGGGGTGGTCAGTCAGTATGTGTGGGGGTCTGGGGGGGTCAGTCAGTGTGTGTGGGGGTCTGGGGGGGTTAGTCAGTGTGTGTGGGGGTCTGGGGGGGTCAGTCAGTGTGTGTGGGGGTCTGGGGGGGTCTGTCAGTGTGTGGGGGGGTCAGTCAGTGTGTGGGGGGGTCCGTCAGTGTGTGGGGGGCCCGGGGGGGGGGGGCCGCGCGGGTTGCGCCCGGGTTTTTGTACCACCGCTTCCTGGGGGGCCCGCAAACGCCCGCGTCACTGGAGGGCTGAATGGCGCCGCTGCCAGCCGCTTCTGCGCATGCGCGGCATGGCAGCGGTAGTGGAAGTTAGGCGGGCCCATGTGTGGGCTGGGAGGGATGTCCCATTCGGGTTAGGAAAGGGTGGGAGGGGCTGTCCCGGTCAGGCGGTCTCTGCTGTCCCGGGCAGCAGACGGGGAACGGCAACACATGTCAACAGCCGTGGCAGCGGGCGGGGAACGGTGCCGCTGCCAACCGCTTCTGCGCATGCGTGGCTTTCTTCCAGTCCCATGATTACTGAGCATGCGCGGCTTGGCAGCGGATGTGCGGGGGGAATGGCGGCCGTTAGGAGCGGCGCCGCTGGCTATCGCCGCCGCCGCCGCATATGTCATCAGCCATGTGGGGGGAGCAGCGGCCGTTAGGAGAGGTGCTGACGGCTATCGCCGCCGCCGCCGCATCTGATTTGTGGAGCGGGTGTGATGTCAGTGTTGGGGTTGGGCTGAGCCAGAACACAGCCCGGCCTCAACTGCCAGCACTGACGTCACATCCGTTTCATTTCTGTCTCCACAATCCATTTTTGCCCCAGTTCGAATGAGGTGCCACTAAGGAAGTTTCACTTCAAAAATGCCCCAAGAGACCTTCAGGCGTTTAAGAAAATCACCTCGGTAGCCCGACATTTTCTTCAGGCACATGCGTCAGACTTTAACCTTTTACAAGCATTTGCGATTGAGAGGGTAAGTTTAGGACTGAGAGGTGGAGATTTAGAAAGGGCACTCTTGCGCAGGGAGTCCAGGTGGATTGTCCAAATGGACTCGATGATTCCCAGGGGTCTTAACGACTATCTGGGTTTCGCTATGTTCCTATAGGCGAGTCAGTTGCTTTAATAGTATTATTCCATCCCTTGTATCTTATTTTCTGGTGTAATAGATGCCCATTGGTTATAACACCATACCATTTATGATGAGAATCTCATACACCCCTCTCTCTTTCCCCTTCCCCTTCTTTATTCACAGAGTCCTGGGTTTGCACGTCACAAGGCCGGCAGAAATCTGATCTTGACTACACTTCATCTGGGACTATATAATAGACTGCAAGATATCTATAATCTCTCTTCATTTGGATACCATCAGAAGGACTTATGATCGTCATGTTCATCATCGGGATGTATACCATCCCATACCTCTAACTAGAGACGAATATCTGGAAGGATAACATCTGGCTCAATTATGGAGAGAAACCTAGCCATATAATATGCCTATTCTGAATAAATCAGGACTCTATTTGATGTATTCTGAGGAAAGAAGACTTTCTACAATCCAGGTCATGTTTTAGTGATGGATAAATATCAACGTTTATTGACATGAGAATGACATTAATCTTTTTCCTCATGTACGTGCAAACATATTGCTAATTTATAGCTATGTGGAGGATCATCTTCTATTGGACTTTGTTTTGTATGATTATGCATATCTATTGATTTACTGGCTGATACTCTATCCAATAAGGAAATTAATTATATGTTTATGGTCATCTATAGGCATGTCCCAGCAATGACTTATCAACTTGTGCCTTATATACTTTCATGCTTTCCACAGTGGTGCTGACCATTTCTTTGTTTGTTTGGCTGCCTCCACATATTGAGACCTTATACTTATTAATATCATCGTGCTGCCTTTGTATCTATGCTTAACTTAGCTGCACTCTAACACACATCATGCCTATGTGCATTGAGTTATATGTATCGCGCGAGTGCAGGGAGCGAGGCAGGGTTGTTTTGCCTGCCCCTCGATCGGGCTTCTATGATGTATAGGCGCGCATGCGCGGGGAGCGTAGCAGTGAGATTTTAGCCTGCTTACCAAACGGGCTTGCCTGACACATAGGCGCGCATGCGCAGTGATTTGTATACAGAGATTCTATTGCCCGCACGGCCATGATCAGACATGTGGCGCCTTGAGTTTGCAGGACGCCACATGATGACGTCACGGACATGCGCAGCGACAACCATGAGGCCCGTTTGTTTGCCCTGAAGTCAATGTGCTTTGAAAGAGCCCGTGTAACACCTGTGGCTCTCTGGTAGATCATTTACAGCAGCCTGCAGAACGGTATGATGTTATATTCTGCTTTGGACACACCAGGAAGGTATGAGTGTTATTACTGCATTGTCTGGAGGAGTGGGAGTGTCTCTATAAACACAACGTTATTATTGGCTTAGAACTTATGACAACCATTGACTCATATAGTTAAAACCAACACACACACCTGTCTGTCTTTTGCATAATTAATTTCTGATTGATTTTGCCAGGTGATAACACTCGCTAGCCCAATTAGTTTCCTTTTTAAACATGCATGTCACCCTGCCTACATCACCACTCCCAGAAGAAGGCTCTTGGCCGAAACGCGTAGGAGCAGGTCTAGTAGGCAGGACCCCCTGGTTTGTCCCCTCCTTGGGACACGTTATCATGCTTTGAGCTTTGCTCCTTGTCTCCTCCTTTCATCAATTATTGGTGTACCTGACCATAGGTGATGTATCACTCTTATTTGCTGCAGGCCTAAGTGTGCTTTCTAGGCTTCATATTGTGTATCATTGTTGTCACTTACATGCTATCTGTGTCACTATAGACTAACCCTAGACTGATGGGGATAATAGTATGTTGTGATTTTCTGCCTATGATCACGTAGCCATAGCCACGGTTATTAAGTCTGTTGCTTGTTATATTAGACTTACCTTGTCAGGTACCTTAGAGTATTATTATTGTCAATTTTGACTTCTGGTTATGTCCCTATGAGGACACGTCTTTGGAGGATTTGTCAAGTCTTGTAACGTACAGGGGATCCATGCCCTTTTTTAATATTTTCTGTGCTTTGTTTTTAATCGTTGTTCTGTGATAATTTACCAATAAAAATTATGTGATTTGTACTTCAATACATACTAGAGTGCTTTTTTAGGGCCTTTCTCTCTCTTACCCTATTTATCTGCCCTTATAGCACCACCGACATATCACTGTATATTGGATTTATCCAGTGTCGGTATTTGGTTGTATTCATATATCCTGTGGATGCGGGGTCCCCCTTTTTTCTCTCGCATATAATTTACCATACTAACCCTGTTAGTTTCTAGACCCCAGCTCCCTTGATTTAGAGCTATTTAGCTTTTGCTTTCATAGAACTGATTTTAATGGATTTTGTGGCTAGTGAGGAGCGCCGTCGTGCTTACGCCAATGAGGCATTTAATATTAACATATCAGAAATCTCTCAGACCCCAGTCTCGCAAACAACAGGGAGTGGTGATAAAATTAAAGTCTTGAAACAGCTATCCCAGAAACGATTACGTTCATGGTGGAACAAGACTGCATTAGAGAAATACCTGTTATACCAGTTTATACCAAGAGGCTTAAGGGTCCAAACATTCCCATCATTTGAGTTTTCTGATATTACACTTAAACATAAGTGGGAAGAAAGCCTTACTACCTGCTCCTTCGCTCTAATAAAAATATTGATAGAGCATGATCAGGCCCGTGTGAGGGAACTAACCACACAAATTGATGCAATTGAGAAAGAACTAACAGAGACAGAAATAAGTCAATTTAAACGAATTGAAAAAGATCTTGATAAATTTGAGCAAGATATTATTGCATTTAAAAAGAATAAATTTGATCGTGATCAAGAAGACTATAAAAACAATACTGTCTATAAGTGGCACAGTGGGAGACGATCAAGCAGAAACAAAAGTGCAACCAAAAAACCCCACAAAAAATCAAATTCGGTCTCTTTTTCTTCTGGGGTATCTGCGTCTGATTTAGAACTGTCAGACGCCGAAAGCATATCCTCTGTATCACAACCAGCAAATCGGTTACATTTTTTAGATACAGGCACAAAGCTTCCCACAATAGAAGGAGGACAAGGAGGGGATCAAAGGGAGTTAAGGGGACGCAAAATTGTTACACAGAAAGCCAAGTGAGTAATACTACCATGAATATGGATAATGAAATGACGATTATTAACTTGTCAAGTATTACTCTTACAGAAGACCAGATAAAAGTGTTACGACGAGGTCTCTCCTTTGCCCCTACCGCATGCATGGACCATTTTGAGTGGACTAAAGATCTTAATCTATTTTGCAGAAAGCTTCTTCTGTACAAATTTTTCTCTAAGGAACGTGGAACAAATGATGAGAATGTGGAGCATCTACAACTGAAAACACAGGAGAATATACATCTACAAGAACTTGAAGCCCTATTAGATGACCAAGGTATCATACAGGTAGAAGAACAAGATATCTTATTACATTTGAAGCCACAGTCGACTTTTTGCCCTCCATGGCAGACCTGCCCTCCAGTGGAAGTGTATATGAAGATGGTCATGGAGGACTTCAAGAAAATATCAACAAAGATGGATGATGCCAATCTCACAAGAACTGAATGTTTGGCGATAAAGGAACTGAAGGCGATGCGGGATATCGTTATCAAACCCAGTGACAAAGGCGGCAACATAGTCATCTGGCCTGAGGTGATGTATGAAAAAGAAGCATATAAACAACTGAAAAATCATACATGCTATACAGAAATTACCTCAGACCCCACATTCCGCTTTAAAGCTGAGATTGACTGTATATTGAGGTCAGCAGTTCTAGACAATATTATTACAGAACGCAATAGTCAGGCTCTGACTTTAAAATCTCCTAGAGTTCCTCGTTTTACCTGCTGCCTAAGGTGCACAAGGACCCGACCCACCCCCCGGGGAGGCCCATTGTGTCAGGCATAGGGGGGTTATGCGAACCCATCTGCAGATTTATAGACTCTTTTCTGCAATTTTCAGTGGAGACTTTACCATCTTATATTCGAGATACAATGGACGTGTTGGCGCGCCTTGCCCACATCACGGTCGATGAGAATACACTTCTGGCGACCTGTGATGTGGAGTCTCTTTACACTTGTATTGATCACGAGGATGGTCTGCGCGCCACACAATTTTATCTGTCCATGCAGAATGTCTCCACTGGACTGATGGACCTTATCCTGAAGTTATTGAGATTAATTCTAACTCATAATTACTTTATCTTCAGGAGTAGGTACTATTTGCAGAAGAGAGGTACTGCGATGGGGGCCACTTGCGCACCTTCCTATGCCAACCTCTTCCTGGGTTGGTGGGAATGGGAGGTTGTGTTCTCTGAGGATAATGTTGAATTCACCCAGCACGTGTTGTTGTGGTTGAGATACATCGACGATGTGCTGATCCTCTGGCAAGGTACTGCCGCGGGGTTCAGGGGCTTCGTCGATGTCCTCAACCGCAACAACCTGAACATCAAACTTACCTTTAGTTGCAGTAATACGCAGGTGGAATTTTTGGACCTCTACATTAATTTAGGGCCTGATGGTACACTTCACACTGACATCTTCCGCAAACAAACTGCTACAAACGCCATACTCCATGCATCCAGCTTTCACCCAGAACACCAAATCAAGGGCATCCCCAAAAGTGAATTTTTACGACTTAAACGTAATGTTTCTACAGAGAGAGGCTTCTCTGCAAGGGCAGGGGAGATGAGGGAAAGATTTAGTCAGAGAGGGTACAGCAAACGCAGTGTGGAGAGGGGTTACAAATTAGCACTAGCTACTCCAAGAGACACTCTACTGTGCCCTAAAACTAAAACTGCGTCAGACAGCAAAATCCGCTTTATAGGCACATATAACCAACAATGGTCCCAATTACGACAAACACTTCAAAAACACTGGAACATTCTCATGACTGACTCAGATCTTAAGCAAGCATTAGGTGACAAAATCACCATGAGCAGTCGAAAATCTCCCAACCTTAGAGATAAACTTGTGACCAGTCATTTTGTTCCCATCACCAACGATACTTTCCTCTCAACAGCAAGAAAAAAGGGCTTTTTGAAATGTAAAAACTGTTCCGCCTGTCGATATATGTGTCAGACAGATGTGTTCACCGATTCCTCCAAGACCCATACTTTTAAAATCAAAGAATGTCTTGGGTGTAAATCCAAAGGCGTTATCTATTGTATCATCTGTCCTTGTGGGCTCCCCTATATAGGGATGACAACTCGTGAACTACGGTTCAGAGTACTTGAACACGTGAGAAATATCAAAAAAAAGCTGTGTGTGCTGTGCACACGCATAGTAAGTGAAACTTCTTTGACTTTTGTCACAGAAATTGTATTTGTGTTGGTGTTGGTGATGTTTTAATTAAAAATCAAAATACAATCTCAATGACAAAACGCAAATAAATTTGACTTAGAATGCGCGTGCTCGGCACACATCCCCTGTATTAGCTATTTGCACTAAGTGTGAATTCCCCGTGTGACAGTGTGCGTGTGACTGAGAGTGTGTGTGTGACTGAGAGTGTGTGTGTGACTGAGAGTGTGCGTGTGACTGAGAGTGTGCGTGTGACTGAGAGTGTGCGTGTGACTGAGAGTGTGCGTGTGACTGATAGTGTGCGTGTGACTGATAGTGTGCGTGTGACTGATAGTGTGCATGTGACTGATAGTGTGCTTGTGACTGAGAGTGTGCGTGTGACTGAGAGTGTGCGTGTGACTGAGAGTGTGCGTGTGACTGAGAGTGTGCGTGTGACTGAGAGTGTGCGTGTGACTGAGAGTGTGCGTGTGACTGAGAGTGTGCGTGTGACTGAGAGTGTGCGTGTGACTGAGTGTGCATGTGACTGAGAGTGTGCGTGTGACTGAGCGTGTGCGTGTGACTGAGCGTTTGCGTTTGACTGTGCGTGTGACTATGCGTGTGCGTGTGACTGTGCGTGTGCGTCTGACTGTGAGTGTGACTGTGAGTGTGCGTCTGACTGTGAGTGTGACTGAGTGTGCGTGTGACTGAGTGTGACTGAGTGTACGTGTGACTGTGAGTGTGAGAGTGACTGTGTTTGACTGAGTGTGCGTGTGACTGTGAGTGTGTGTGGGGGTCTGGGGGGGTCAGTGTGTGGGGGTCTGGGGGGGTCAGTCAGTGTGTGTGGGGCTCTGGGGGAGTCAGTGTGTGTGGGGCTCTGGGGGGGTCAGGCAGTGTGTGTGGGGCTCTGGGGGGGTCAGGCAGTGTGTGTGGGGGTCTGGGGGGGTCAGGCAGTGTGTGTGGGGGTCTGTCAGTGTGTGTGGGGGTCTGGGGGGTTCAGTCAATGTGTGGGGGGGTCTGGGGGGTTCAGTCAGTGTGTGTGGGGGTCTGGTGGGTTCAGTCAGTGTGTGTGGGTCTCTGGGGGGTCAGTCAGTGTGTGTAGTGGGTCTGGGGTGGTCAGTCAGTGTGTGTGGGGTTCTGGGGTGGTCAGTCAGTGTGTGTGGGGGTCTGGGGGGGTCAGTCAGTGTGTGTGGGGGTCTGGGGGGGTCAGTCAGTGTGTGTGGGGGTCTGGGGGGTTCAGTCAGTGTGTGTGGGTCTCTGGGGGGTCAGTCAGTGTGTGTGGGGGTCTGGGGGGTTCAGTCAGTGTGTGTGGGTCTCTGGGGGGTCAGTCAGTGTGTGTGTGGGTCTGGGGTGGTAAGTCAGTGTGTTTGGGGGTCTGGGGGGGGGGTCAGTCAGTGTGTGTGGGGGTCTGAGGGGGTCAGTCAGTGTGTGTGGGGGTCTGAGGGGGTCAGTCAGTGTGTGTGGGGGTCTGGGGGGTTCAGTCAGTGTGTGTGGGTCTCTGGGGGGTCAGTCAGTGTGTGTGGGGGTCTGGGGGGTTCAGTCAGTGTGTGTGGGTCTCTGGGGGGTCAGTCAGTGTGTGTGGGGGTCTGGGGGGTTCAGTCAGTGTGTGTGGGTCTCTGGGGGGTCAGTCAGTGTGTGTGGGGGTCTGGGGTGGTCAGTCAGTATGTGTGGGGGTCTGGGGGGGTCAGTCAGTGTGTGTGGGGGTCTGGGGGGGTTAGTCAGTGTGTGTGGGGGTCTGGGGGGGTCAGTCAGTGTGTGTGGGGGTCTGGGGGGGTCTGTCAGTGTGTGGGGGGGTCAGTCAGTGTGTGGGGGGGTCCGTCAGTGTGTGGGGGGCCCGGGGGGGGGGCCGCGCGGGTTGCGCCCGGGTTTTTGTACCACCGCTTCCTGGGGGGCCCGCAAACGCCCGCGTCACTGGAGGGCTGAATGGCGCCGCTGCCAGCCGCTTCTGCGCATGCGCGGCATGGCAGCGGTAGTGGAAGTTAGGCGGGCCCATGTGTGGGCTGGGAGGGATGTCCCATTCGGGTTAGGAAAGGGTGGGAGGGGCTGTCCCGGTCAGGCGGTCTCTGCTGTCCCGGGCAGCAGACGGGGAACGGCAACACATGTCAACAGCCGTGGCAGCGGGCGGGGAACGGTGCCGCTGCCAACCGCTTCTGCGCATGCGTGGCTTTCTTCCAGTCCCATGATTACTGAGCATGCGCGGCTTGGCAGCGGATGTGCGGGGGGAATGGCGGCCGTTAGGAGCGGCGCCGCTGGCTATCGCCGCCGCCGCCGCATATGTCATCAGCCATGTGGGGGGAGCAGCGGCCGTTAGGAGAGGTGCTGACGGCTATCGCCGCCGCCGCCGCATCTGATTTGTGGAGCGGGTGTGATGTCAGTGTTGGGGTTGGGCTGAGCCAGAACACAGCCCGGCCTCAACTGCCAGCACTGACGTCACATCCGTTTCATTTCTGTCTCCACAATCCATTTTTGCCCCAGTTCGAATGAGGTGCCACTAAGGAAGTTTCACTTCAAAAATGCCCCAAGAGACCTTCAGGCGTTTAAGAAAATCACCTCGGTAGCCCGACATTTTCTTCAGGCACATGCGTCAGACTTTAACCTTTTACAAGCATTTGCGATTGAGAGGGTAAGTTTAGGACTGAGAGGTGGAGATTTAGAAAGGGCACTCTTGCGCAGGGAGTCCAGGTGGATTGTCCAAATGGACTCGATGATTCCCAGGGGTCTTAACGACTATCTGGGTTTCGCTATGTTCCTATAGGCGAGTCAGTTGCTTTAATAGTATTATTCCATCCCTTGTATCTTATTTTCTGGTGTAATAGATGCCCATTGGTTATAACACCATACCATTTATGATGAGAATCTCATACACCCCTCTCTCTTTCCCCTTCCCCTTCTTTATTCACAGAGTCCTGGGTTTGCACGTCACAAGGCCGGCAGAAATCTGATCTTGACTACACTTCATCTGGGACTATATAATAGACTGCAAGATATCTATAATCTCTCTTCATTTGGATACCATCAGAAGGACTTATGATCGTCATGTTCATCATCGGGATGTATACCATCCCATACCTCTAACTAGAGACGAATATCTGGAAGGATAACATCTGGCTCAATTATGGAGAGAAACCTAGCCATATAATATGCCTATTCTGAATAAATCAGGACTCTATTTGATGTATTCTGAGGAAAGAAGACTTTCTACAATCCAGGTCATGTTTTAGTGATGGATAAATATCAACGTTTATTGACATGAGAATGACATTAATCTTTTTCCTCATGTACGTGCAAACATATTGCTAATTTATAGCTATGTGGAGGATCATCTTCTATTGGACTTTGTTTTGTATGATTATGCATATCTATTGATTTACTGGCTGATACTCTATCCAATAAGGAAATTAATTATATGTTTATGGTCATCTATAGGCATGTCCCAGCAATGACTTATCAACTTGTGCCTTATATACTTTCATGCTTTCCACAGTGGTGCTGACCATTTCTTTGTTTGTTTGGCTGCCTCCACATATTGAGACCTTATACTTATTAATATCATCGTGCTGCCTTTGTATCTATGCTTAACTTAGCTGCACTCTAACACACATCATGCCTATGTGCATTGAGTTATATGTATCGCGCGAGTGCAGGGAGCGAGGCAGGGTTGTTTTGCCTGCCCCTCGATCGGGCTTCTATGATGTATAGGCGCGCATGCGCGGGGAGCGTAGCAGTGAGATTTTAGCCTGCTTACCAAACGGGCTTGCCTGACACATAGGCGCGCATGCGCAGTGATTTGTATACAGAGATTCTATTGCCCGCACGGCCATGATCAGACATGTGGCGCCTTGAGTTTGCAGGACGCCACATGATGACGTCACGGACATGCGCAGCGACAACCATGAGGCCCGTTTGTTTGCCCTGAAGTCAATGTGCTTTGAAAGAGCCCGTGTAACACCTGTGGCTCTCTGGTAGATCATTTACAGCAGCCTGCAGAACGGTATGATGTTATATTCTGCTTTGGACACACCAGGAAGGTATGAGTGTTATTACTGCATTGTCTGGAGGAGTGGGAGTGTCTCTATAAACACAACGTTATTATTGGCTTAGAACTTATGACAACCATTGACTCATATAGTTAAAACCAACACACACACCTGTCTGTCTTTTGCATAATTAATTTCTGATTGATTTTGCCAGGTGATAACACTCGCTAGCCCAATTAGTTTCCTTTTTAAACATGCATGTCACCCTGCCTACATCACCACTCCCAGTAGAAGGCTCTTGGCCGAAACGCGTAGGAGCAGGTCTAGTAGGCAGGACCCCCTGGTTTGTCCCCTCCTTGGGACACGTTATCATGCTTTGAGCTTTGCTCCTTGTCTCCTCCTTTCATCAATTATTGGTGTACCTGACCACAGGTGATGTATCACTCTTATTTGCTGCAGGCCTAAGTGTGCTTTCTAGGCTTCATATTGTGTATCATTGTTGTCACTTACATGCTATCTGTGTCACTATAGACTAACCCTAGACTGATGGGGATTATAGAGTGATTTTCTGCCTATGATCACGTAGCCATAGCCACGGTTATTAAGTCTGTTGCTTGTTATATTAGACTTACCTTGTCAGGTACCTTAGAGTATTATTATTGTCAATTTTGACTTCTGGTTATGTCCCTATGAGGACACGTCTTTGGAGGATTTGTCAAGTCTTGTAACGTACAGGGGATCCATGCCCTTTTTTAATATTTTCTGTGCTTTGTTTTTAATCGTTGTTCTGTGATAATTTACCAATAAAAATTATGTGATTTGTACTTCAATACATACTAGAGTGCTTTTTTAGGGCCTTTCTCTCTCTTACCCCATATATATATATATATATATATACATATATATATATATATATAAATATATATATATATATATATATATATATAATCAAAAAATAAATAGATGATACCGTTCTGTGGCTAACGAAATGCTTTTGTTTGTGCGAGCTTTCGAGATACACTGATCTCTTCTTCCGGCGATGTTACAATGAATGAAGCAAGCAAAGGGTATACTTAAAAACAGTGTCTCTTGGAATGTTATCTGTGCTTGTCCTTCCCCCGGTGTGGATGAGATTTATGGCTAGAGGTGTTAAATGGTTCCTGAAAGTATGTGATGTAAGAGTGTGTGTGTGTGTATCTGTGTGAATATAAATGAATGGAGAGCCCACAGTGTATACAGTGCTTTACAAAAGGGGTGTGTGGAGTGGGAGTTAATATAAATGGTGTGGGTAGGTGTGGAAATGTGAGAGATAGTAGCATAACTAAAAGTGTGTGTGGATACTATGTGGTCCCTATTGGTGTATAGGGATGGAAAAACAAGGAGTATTGGTATGTGTAAGAGACAGCTGTGTGTGCATACATATTGCACAGTATGTACAGACATGGTCTTTAGCGCTCATGGGAAGAGAGTTCACTTGTGTCAGTAACGACTCATAAAATTTTGACAAGATGAGGGTTTGGAAGCGGACCCAAAGTTATAATTATAAGAGAAGAGGGAGATATGGTTCAGGTTCTCGTACGCGAGGAGGTGGGGTCTACCAGCCCAGGGAGGCATCCAGTCACACCCCTTCTCATCAGGCAGGTCATCGGGGTTCTCAGGGTTCCTCCAGAGGCCCCACCACTTCAAATACCGGTGGGGGTTACTCGCTCCTCGAGGTGGAAGAACTTCCCGAGGACAAATCAGGAGGTGAGATCCATGATGGGCAGGATGCTAATGGGGTGTCTACTGACAACTGCAAGGGTGCCAGATCCAGGGACTCTAAAAGTACACAAAAGTCTACACATTTTTTAGACAAAACTCCAAGACAGGAGAAGAAAACAAAAGGGAAGGATTCAGACAAACATTACCCTCTATGGGACCGCGAGGCCCCAAACAGACCATATGGTCAGGGCAAAAGAGGAGCAGAGGAGTTAGAGCAGGGAGAGTTTCCAGAGGAAGAAGGAGAACAGACAAAGATTAGTTCAACCTACGGCTAGCAGTTTATTTAACCTTTCATCGGTCCCATTATCCATATATGAGACATCTCTGTTAGAAAGGGGTTTGTCCTTTGCCCCCAATACGGGTCCTAATGCATTCCAACTTTTTGTTGATTTAAATAGTTTCATTAGAAAAATCGCCTTGAAAAGACATTTCAGCATTCAGGAGACTAATATGAAATTGACTAATCCTGTTACTATTTCCAACACGCAGGAAGATTTATGCACGCAGGAAGGAGGCACTGACCTCCTTGCTGATGGAGTCGGGTTCAATATCGGGATCACAGGATCCCATTGATAACTTTGAACTGTCCATTCATCCCACTGGGTCTGTGGAACTGGATCTAGAGGAAGATTTAAGTATCATGCATTCACCTTTTAAACCAAGGTCAGAAAAACACAAGCACTTTATTTTGCAAAGTATTCACTTTATTTTAACGCACAATTATTTTTTATTTGAAGACACTTATCACTTACAGATCTGTGGAACGGCCATGGGTACGAGGTTCGCCCCCAGCTACGCAAATCTCTTTATGGGTTTTTGGGAGGAGACATTTGTGTGGCAGAATGGGGAGCTCGGGGTGGGCCTCGTGTATTATGGCCGTTTCATAGATGATATTATTGACATTTGTGACGGTGAAGAGACTTTTTTTTCTAGTATTTTAAGTTCCTTCAACAATAATCATTTAGGACTCAAATTTACATTTGATATTGATGCTGTTTCTACAGTATTCCTTGATCTAGTCCTCACTTCAGATTCAGACTCTAATATTATTACACGCATTTCAAGTCTATCTCTGTCAACAGCTATGTCCATGCGTCCAGTAATCACCATAAACAATGGCTTAACAATATTCCTCTGGGCCAGTTTCACAGATTAAAAAGAAACTGTACTAGAGACAGTGATTTTCTCTGCCAGTCTGATATATTAGGGCAGAAATTTCTGTCTTAAGGTTATGATCCTGATTTGGTCTCCAACTCCTTCAGCAAAGTTAGGTCTCTGGACAGGTCAGTTTTATTAAACAAATCTAATTTGAAATCCGACAAAGGTACGCGCTTGAGTTATGATGCTCCAAGAGAATCTATTAACACTGGTTCCTCAACTGTGAGGTTTATAACTACATATAACCAGTCTTTTAGATCTATTAACAGAATCCTGAATAATCATTGGGGCGTCCTCAAGTGTGATCCCCATTTGGGATCTCTCCTGCCAGAAAAAGCCTCTATAGTCTATAGGAAGGCTAGAAACATTAAAAGTATTTTAGCTCCTACTAAACTTAAGTCAGCTAAATCCTTCAATCCTCCCGTCTGTGGGGGTCTTATGGGTAATCACAAATGTGGACGTAGCCGATGTATCACTTGTAAGCATTTGTTAATTAAAACCCAATTTTGTTCCCAAAGCAGAGGTACCACACATTTTATTAATAGCTCTATTAATTGTCAGAGCACTTATATAGTCTACCTCATTCAGAGTGGTTGCGGTCAACAATACGTTGGCCGCACAACCAGGTCCCTCAGCACTCGCTTCCTTGAGCACAGGAGAAATGTCATCAAGGGTTTAAATACTCATAGTGTCTCTCGCCACTTTAAATCCTCACATAACCAGGATCCCAAGTCAATGACTATTATGGGACTTGAGGGCATTTCTCCGTGTGCTCTGGGAGGCGATCGCTTTAAAATCCTCTGCCGACGGGAAACATTCTGGATCCACCAGTTGGGTACTTTGACCCCTGGTGGATTGAACGAATGTTTAGATGTCAGTATGCTGGTCTGATCCCCTTGTGGTCATACTCTCCCGGTTCTATAGTCTCCTCTGCATTCCATCCATCTGAATCCTTTTCAGACCTTTTTCCGTTCTTGGGATCTGGCATTCTGTAATTGCTTGTATATATTACTAGTATTTGTATATGCTTTTGAGATATATATATATATATATATGAATTGTGTATGTATAATTTCCATATTGCATATATATGTACTTTTTATATTTTTATATCCCTGATCTAGGCCCATAACCTCAAATCGTAACATTTACTGTATATATTCAGTTATTAGTTATTTTAATATTATTAATTCATTATCAATATCCTGTCTCAGGATAGGGTGTTAGGTTAGCCATATCCCCCTTCTAAGTTAATTTAATTATTTATATATATATATTTTCTAATCCCTTTATATGGTATATAGTACAATTTATATAATATATTTTATAATTTAACATAATATTTTGTTTATTATTCTTTTTCTGCTCAATTACAAATATAAGTATATGTTTAATATTATTAGTATTATAGTTGATATCCTTTTTTCAAGTTACAGATTATAGATTTTTATGATTTCATGTGGCATCAGATATTATATATGTATATAATTCATATTCTCATTTATAAGTTTATATATATTTTTTTATGTGTATATTTTATGTTTATTCATAATTGTATGAGCCTGTTTACAGTGTTTTCAATCAGTTTATTGTAGTCACACTGTTTGGTATTAGCCTTCTTGTTTTCTCCTATAGTTCTGATAATTTATAGTGTGGTATCCATTAGTTTATTTAGTGTTATCCATTAGCTTACGTATATTCAGCTGGATCCAGGGGTTGCTAGGATACTATGATGGTATTTATACAGAGCCCTGCATCCCTTCCTCTTACCCTTTGATAAAGTCGCCCGTGTGCGACGAAACGCGTCAGGGAGCGTCATTACGCATCACGCACGCACATTACATCATCATGCATGCGCAGGAACTGGTCGGTTCGAGCGCGAAACATCACAGCGGCCATCCAGCCTAGGAGACAGTTTCTGGCACTCGTGGGACGTTTGCTGTGGAATAGCCGAAGTACCCTGGACATCCTGACGGATCACTGCCCTTCATCTCTGTGAGATTGATGGACTTCTGATCCCATTGCAGATACCGGATGGTGGTGATATTTCACAAAATGCTTTTAATCCTTGTACCCTTGTGAGTTTTATTCTTCCCCCTCCCTCCCTTTCCCATCATTAAATGTACGGTTTTATACTATGGGGCATGCGCTCTCTCCTCTTTCTATTCTGCATATATATATATATATATATATATATATATATATATATATATATATATATATATATATATACATGTAGAGGTATCAGTACCGTGTTAGCTGAGCTTCAATAATAAAAAAATAAATAGATGATACCGTTCTGTGGCTAACGAAATGCTTTTATTTGTGCGAGCTTTCGAGATACACTGATCTCTTCTTCCGGCGATGTTACAATGAATGAAGCAAGCAAAAGGTATACTTAAAAACAGTGTCTCTTGGAATGTTATCTGTGCTAGTCCTTCCCCCGGTGTGGATGTGTTTTATGGCTAGAGGTGTCAAAAGGTTCCTGAAAGCAAGTGATGTAAGAATGTGTGTGTGTATCTGTGTGAATATAAATGAATGGAGAGCCCACAGTATATACAGTACTTTACAAAAGGTGTGTGTGGAGTGGGAGTGGATATAAATGGTGTGGGTAGGTGTGGAAATGTGAGAGATTGTAGCACAACTAAAAGTGTGTGGATACTATGTGGTCCCTATTGGTGTATAGGGATGGAAAAGACAGGGCAGGGGCTAAATAAGAGAATGAACCTGCATCGCCACAGCATCACACGCGGAACAAGAGACAGTCCTGTCGGCGAACATTTCTCAGACTCTGGCCATAAGATGAACGATCTGAGAGTTGCCATACTCAAAGGTAATCTTAAAACACCGAAAGAGAGACAGTTGCATGAATACAAATTTATGCAACTGTTCGGGACACTTAGCGGTGGCCTAAACAGAGATCGAAATTTTAGGAGTCATTACTGACACAAGTGGACTCTCTTCCCATGAGCTCTAAAGGCCATGTCTGTACATACTGTGCTATATAGATATGCACACACAGCTGTCTCTTACACATACTAATACTCCTTGTTTTTCCATCCCTATACACCAATAGGGACCACATAGTATCCACACATCTCCAGTCCTCCAAGTTAATGGGCTTTCCCATTCTCCCCTGTCCTTGCTGACAGTTAGTGTAGTCTCACTTCACTTTTAGTGTGACCCTTGCCCCTCACTTCCTTTTCCACCTAAGCTCACAATGAGTACAGACCTGTCTGCATACACACCTGGTAAGGCCTTTCTGTCTTACCGTAGTCCACCTCATAGAAGCATTCCACATAGAGAAGCACTCTCTACTAACACTACACCTACAAGTACCCGTTGTTTTCTACTTCTGCAATAAAGTTAAGAAAGACATTAAGGACTTGTGATGCTTTGGAAGAGGGAAGACATGAGTTAAAGCTAACTGAAGCTATTCATACCTCAAAATGTGACCCTAGTTTCAGTATAGTAAGACAGAGACCGTGTGCTGGAGGTCTATGCAGAAGTTATCACTCACAGCCTTCATGCTAGAAAAGTGCAGCATTACACAGCTATACAGCAAATAGCTACAGCTTTCTGCAAAAACAAGCAGCAGTTTAATCAGCACAGCACAGTAAAAACGGATTCTATACACCTTGAATTCAGCATAGAAACCACTGCTTACAGCCTTTAGACAGAAGCCTGCAGCAGTACAAGCAAGCAGCTTACACTGCACACAGCCTGCAACTCACACAAAAGACAGCAGCACTGCAGTCGGACTGTAATATACACAGAACTTTGATTGCTCTTTTCTGTCTTTGAGTCCACCCTCTGCACAGCTCCATAGTGAGGAGCTACCATCTCACCTACCCCTGCACACGTCCCCATGGCTAGCACCACCGGACACCCGCCAGGACACGGGTCAGAGCCACCGGACACCTGTGAGTACAGCTACCCCTACGCTGAACGCTGCAGGACACCGCTCGGCATCATCTGAGACAGTCGCCCATCGCTGACGCAGGTAAAAGACTGCACGCCACACGCACTGGCTAAAGGCCTACACACATCTACAGCATGACAGAACTCAGAGCCTCACCAGACATCACACAGGAGAGTGACCACTCAGACAGAGAGACCGCTGCGCAACTGCAACAGGTGCAGGCAGACGCAAGGCCTAAACGGACAGTCACACTGACACAAAAGGCTCGCGAAAAATATGAGACTGACATTGAAGCGCACCGCGCTAAATTAGAGTTGGCCTGGAAAACAACTACACTTGGGATACGCAATGTTACTAGCGTTGGCAACTATGCGCAACAGCTCGAGCAGGCAATAACGCAATTAAGGACTGATCACTCGTGTTATCAAGAGCTGTCAGAGGCATACATTACTTACCTGACCAGGGCCAACACCAGCGAAAGCGTACAAGAAAGAAACTTACAGAGTAACATTGACCTGACACGACACAGCTGCGTTCGAACCACTATCACGGAGGCTGATAGTAGGAGAAAGGACCTTTTGCTGGAAACCGCATCACAGCTCTCAAGCACATCCAGGCATTCATCAAGGTCAGCAAGATCAGCGCAATCTAACGTGTCCAGCGCAAGCACCAGTGCTACCAAGGCGCAAGCCACTGCAGAGGCTGCACGTGCCAGGGCCGAATATGGTCGGAGAGAGGCAGCCGTAAGGAGAGAAAGAGCGCGCGTAGAAGAGGAGGAGCAGAAAGCCACCGCCAATGCCGCTGCCAACACTGCCGCCGCAGCCACTGCTGCTGCCGCCGCAGCCGCCACATGGAGGAAAGCCAAATTTGATGTGGAACTAGAGACCCTAAATCAAGAGAAGGAAGCCGCCGCCGCCATAGCCCAGGCTGAAGTCCTAGAAGCAGCCGCGAGACAGGACGGCGGGGAGCAACCGTACAGATGGATAGACTCAGAGGATCCAGCCCAACGCATTGAAGTCTATGTAAGGAGCCTCTTCAGTGTAAACACCAGTGCACCATCTCAACGCGACAGGAGCGACTTCACAGACACCAAAGACTTGCTAGGTCCACGAGGAGAAGACGCTGTTCCTTCAATGGTACATGCTGCCTGGGACTGCCACAGCCGCAACAGTGATCCACACGCCAGCGCGCACATGGATGCACTACAACAGGCTCGCAATCCAGGTACACCCACATGGAAAAACACAGCCCCTCACACCGACCAGCAGTCATCACGCGTCCACGCCAAGAAAGAGGCGACCGCTTTGACCCTTCCAGCAACTACCTCAGACCGTGACCAACATGCCGATGTCTCAGGCTTGACAGACCTGGCCAAGTACATGATCCGGCGTGACCTGGTGCAAACAGGACTTACCAACTTTGACGACCGCCCCGTGAACTACCGTATGTGGACGTTCGCGTTCAAGGACGCGGTCAAGAGCCTGGACGTCTCAGCTATGAAAGAACTCAGACTGTTAGCCAAATGGCTGGGAAAAGAATCCATGGAACACGCAAGGAGACTCGAGGCAGCAAATGCGAACCAACCCCAAGTAGGTCTTGACCTAATATGGGAAAGGCTAGAAGAGTGCTACGGTAGCACCGAAGCAGTTGAAGATTCGCTCTTCAAAAGAGTCGACAGCTTTCCCAGGATCACAACTAAAGACTACTCGAAGTTACGAGAGCTCGGGGACCTGCTGCAAGAGCTGGAGTTTGCAAGAAAAGACCATTGCTTAACAGGTCTCAACGTCCTAGACTCAGCTCGCGGAGTGAGACCCATCTTGGAAAAGCTACCCTACAACCTCCAAGAAAGATGGATTTCACAAGGCTCCAAATACAAAAGGGAGAAGCAAGTCGCCTTCCCCCCATTCTCATTCTTCTTGAGCTTTATCCGCGAAGCGGCAAGGACAAGGAACGATCCCAGTTTCATCTTGGGTGTGCAAACCACACACAGTGCAAGCAGCCTGATTAATGAGAAACCAGTGGTGAGATATGGTAACACTCAAACACCCATCTCGGTCCACAGGATGGACGTGTCTCCCACGACCCAAACTACTCTTGATCAGTCAGTAGCCGGAGACGAGAAACCAAGGAACCCAAACAGGGAATGTCCCATACACAAGAAGCCACACCCACTTAACAGGTGCTTTGGGTTCAGGATGAAGTCCCTAGAGGAATGCAAGAAGTTACTCAGAGAATTTGGAGTTTGCTTCAGGTGCTGCAATTCTAAAATATGCCTCTAGACATTGTAATCATTTTAACCATTTCAATTTCATTTTTATTCTGCTGCTCAATATGTTCAGAACTTTCCTAACACCTTTATGCTTCTTATATATCCTATATTTCACTACCTATCATTCAGGTCCATAGGGCAATGATATTATTGATTTTGTGTTTATTTACCATGTTTTTAATACTTTTTTCTTTGTTTTAGCCCATCAATTGTGTCTTGGTTAACAGTGTTCTTGTTATTAAAGTTTGTTCTAAGTTTTTTTGCATTTGTTAATCATAGCTAGTGACGTATGCTTTCGGGACTCTAACCCCGCCCCCGTTGGTTCCCTATTGGACAATATTGGACAATAGAACTAAGGGCTTAGCCAATGAGGCACGATCGCGGGATATATAGCTTCTACCCGAATCCACTCAATATTAGTCCCTGATGAAGAAACGTTCCGTTTCGAAACGCGTAGGACAAGGTTTACTAGTGTTCTAGCCTCATACTAGCACCCTACTGCGCGACTTTGACTGCTTGTGAGCGGCGCCGAAATCCCCGTGGTGACGTCACGATCCAGGAAGCGCTTCACACGGAGGAGAGTGCTGGCGCCCAGCTGATGCCAAAAACTGCCCTGCTGAAGCACTGCAGGAATCAGCATCTCCCAGCCTGCCTGTGCTCAGGGGAGCAAGGAACAGCAGAGGTTGTGCACCCATTTCAATAGGACCCTGCAATATCGAGGACAGCAGCATCACCCCTGCAAGGACACCTATTCTGGTCTCCGGAGGCGTTGGGTAAAATATCCCGAAACTGCTCGTTATTATTGTATTTGATGTACGCACATTACTCACCCATTTATTATATATGTCAATAATATTTTGTAATGCACTATGAGCGTTGTGCGCTGTGTCTTTTTTGTATCCATTTTTTAGCTCCAGGGGGTTTCTGAGCCCCCCCATTCCATCACAGCTGCAGACGCTCAATCCTAGGTTAAGTTATTTATTTATTTCACATATCCTTCACTTATCACGTCACGATTTAGTTTTGCGCACTATCACCTTTTTTTGTTCACGCTGCAATTCCACGACTCACCCAGCCAGAGACTGTAAAGAAGACATCAAATGCGAAAATGACAAGCACGTAACATCTCTACATCCAGAGGCGCTGACACTCCACCAACTCAACAACCCATCCTCCGTAGCGGAGTGGGACAGTGCAGTCCTAGAGAATACCTTGAAGTGCTCCAGTGTGTTGGAACAGAGGACTTCTCTTCTCAGAATTTTCCCACAGAACTTTCTATTTGCCTGTACTGTACTTACACATGGCCGTGTAAGTAATACTTTTTTTATATTTCAAACTATATCCTTCACCCTTCTCTGATAGGTCATTTGTGACCAAGATGTGATTTCATCTACTATACGTGTTATTTGCTGTTGATTTGTCCCTTTGCTCCCCCTTCTCCTGTTTTCATACTCAATTTATAAGCATACAACATGTATTAATTATATATATTATCACATAAATGAACATATAAGTAAAACAGTCCCGGATGCCACCCTATCTTATACTATATTAGTGAAAGCACTGTATGTTTGCCTGCCTGCCTGGATGTCCGGTGTCCCTAGCGGCAATCTCATTGGTCCCTTGGCCCGCCCGCCCCCGCACACCTCCAAAGGTCCAAAAAAATAAATCACACACACACACACACACACCCACCAAATATAAATAGAGGAAGACCCATATCAGATAATGACATGCTTGAGCAGATATCCAAAGAATAGCATAACCTCACAGAAGTAAACTAATTGGAAAAAGAAGGTTTGTAATAAACCCTCTCTCCAATGACAGGCATTTCTTTTGTGTCTATATTATTCTTACCCTTGTGTGGGGTTTTCTTTGCCTAGCACGACTGGTTATTATTTGTTTAATTTGTGGATTTTTTGAGCTGTGAGCAGTGGTGGATTTTGAGCGCAGATGATGTCTTCTCCGTAGCGGGAGAGACAGGGGTTAATTCTGACCTTGTAGTTAACACTTCCCAAGAGGATCAAGCTAAGAAACTGAAATTATTATTACAGAAGAGAACCAAAGTATGATGGAATAGAATTTAATTATTACGGTATTTAGAATGACATCTCATACCGAGAGGCCTCCGAGTTCAGGTGTTTCCGGTATTTGAGTTTAGGAACTTTGATCTCAAGCTCAGGTAGGAGGAAAAACTTAATACATGTTCATCAGAACTCATGCGTATTTTAATTGAACATGACACTACAATTATACAGGGATTAAATTATGAGATTGATGTAATCAAGTCAAAATTGGATTCTACTGTTGATTCTCTTAATACAGTCATTGAGAAGGAGCTGCTGAGTTATGAGTCTGACTTAATTGTGTTTTAAAAAAAAGAAGTTTTCCAGGGACTCTTTGGACTATAAAAATAAGAAGGTATATACTGTAGATGGTCCCATAATCCATCATCCCGTCAAAACAAAAAGAAATACACACGAGTCCTGACTAATCCAACTAATCCAGAGTCAGGTTTTATTACCCCAGATTTGGAATCATCGGATGGAGAAGCAAGGGTATCATCCCCCAGAGATGTGGCGAGCTCTTCTTCCTCTTTTTTAGATGTTATACAACAACAAACAAGAACAAAGGCAAGACAAGAAGAGGAAAAAAGGGTTCTAAGGGACCGTCAACAATGGGCGTACGATTGGGTTTGTGTACTGTGCTTTACATTTTTTATCATTTTTATGCAGATGATATATACCTGTGTTCTTTTGTTGCACCTTTACAATTAACTGTGAGACCGGCCGGCCTCATTGGTGAGAGGGTTTATTACAAACCCTCTTTTTCCAATTAATTTACTTCTGTGAGGTTATGCTGTTCTTTGGATATCTGCTCAAGCATGTCATTATCTGATATGGGTCTTCCCTATTTATATTTGTATAGGGTGACATCAGGGACTGTTTTAGTTATATGTTCATTTATGTGATGTTCTTAATACATTTTGTATGTTTATAAGTTGAGTATGCCTGAGTGCTATTTCTGGAACACTTTCGTTCTACTTGTTTATATTTTTATATATATATATATATATATATATATATATATATACATACACATATATATACATGTAGAGGTATCAGTACCGTGTTAGCCGAGCTTCAATAATCAAAAAATAAATAGATGATACCGTTCTGTGGCTAACGAAATGCTTTTATTTGTGCGAGCTTTCGAGATACACTGATCTCTACTTCCATCTGACACATGCATCTGACTTGAATCTTTTACAGGCATTTGCCATAGAGAAGGTAAGCCTAGGGCTTAGAGGTGGTGATTTAGAAAGGGCACTTTTACGTAGGGAGACTACGTGGATCATCCAAATGGACTCAATGATACCACGGGGCCTTAACGACTACCTAGGGTTCTCTATGTTCCTATAGGTGAGACCATCATTCCTTAATCCCACACACCTTCCTGTACCCAGTTACACTGGCGGCACACTTTATTAGAGTGCGGCCAGTTCCGCAAGCCGGGAGATTTCCCGGCTTGCTAGTGGCATCCCCTCGGCGTGCCGCGCGTCACCGATGCGCCCCCTGCACGCGCGTCCAGGGCTGCCCGAGGGAGCCCTGGTGTCCAGCGATGTGGGGGACGGCGGCAGGGGGTTCCGGGGGACCCGGCGGACCCGGAGAGGAGAGGGGGAAGCCCCGATCGGCGGGCCTCTCCTCCGAGGCTTCGGCGCGCGCCCGGGACATCCCGGCGCGCGCCAGGTTACTGTCGCGGCCGAGACCGGGCAAATGCTCGAATAAACTCGGCCGCGACAGTATGTCTGTGCAATGAAATTATGTGATGAGAATTTCATACACCTCCCTCTCTCTCCACTTTCCTTTTCTCCCTGTTTAATTATAGAGTACTGGGTTTGAACAACATAATATCATCAAGAAACTTGGACCTGATCTTTATTTCGTCCATGACTAGACCTTACTGGAAAGACCTCCTGCTTCTGTTTGAATGGGGAGGGGAGCAACTCTACATATCTTCACACAGAGACTTGCGAATGGACTATATTCCAAATTCCTTTTTGGAAATACCATGTCATCATTTTTTGACATCCTGTACATAGGTGAAGTACTTAGAGATTCTACATCATAAATCTCAATTTTGAGACTTTAACACTCGCAGGAGTACACTAAACTCTAAGCCATTTTTCCCGGAGTGATTGGGTTAAAACTCATGTACCCTATTACCTTCAGGGACTGCCCTTTATAGAACACTTTGGAAATATTTAATATCCTCTTTACTATTACGAAATACCCATCTTTATATGTATGACATTTAGCTATCTGCTTCCTCGAGAACATCATTTATGTCAGAGCTGTGGGAATCAATTTTTGATCTAATGATATCATAGCTGGTCACCTTATGTGGTCTATATACAAGATCATGGTAGTAATGATATATGTATATTTTATGTTATGATAACATCTACTGATATATCAAAGGTTATTGTTGTCTTTGTAACATATTAACATGTATCATTTTATCCCCTTCTATCATCGCATCACAGCTTTGTTAACAACACTGATCCATCATATGTCTGTTTGATCTTCTTTCTGTCAGCATATTTGCTTTATTTGTAGCTCCCCCATGTTACCCCATCAAGTGCAATACCTCTTTTACATATCTCATGTAACTGATACAGGATTGAGGTCTGCACACTGCGCAAGCGCATGGAATTGCAGGATACCAGTTTACACGGAGACTGTGATTCTCCTCTATCTTTTGGGCAAGCATGCGCAGTGAGGTCAAGTGAGTAGCATTAACTTGCATGCCTGCCAGCTTCTGAATGTCTTAGCGAGGGGCGCCAGGGACGGCAACGGATGACGTCACGGACATGCGCAATCGCTACCGTGAGGTCCGTTTTGCCCATAGCACCTTAGCCCTATGGAAGGAGATGGTTTTAGAACCAATAAAGATGCGCAGTCCCCCGATAGAGCAGTGTAGGCGACAGCTATGCCATGGACGCAGCTCTGTGACGTCACGCACATGTGCACAATCTTTTTGTGGAACTTATCTGCCAGCACTGCCCTTCTTCACTGGGGAAGGCGTTGATATGATATACCCTCACCATTGGCCTTCCTGCCATGACGCCCCGATGACACTGGATGTAAGTTAACTACATCCATCTGTACATCTTTTACACAATATGCTACTGATTATTCTCACCAGGTGCCAATACTCACTGGCCTGATTAGATCCCTTTTTAAGCATGCATGTTATCCTGCCTACAGTACCACTCCCAGTAGAAGGCTTTAGCCGAAACGCGTAGGAGCAGGTCCAGTAGGCAGGATCCCCTGTTTTGTCCCCCCCCTTGGGACACGTTCACATGCTTTGAGCTATTTGCTCCTTGTTTCCTCCCCTCATTTTGCTGTATACCTGACCTAAGGTGACGTATCCATATTTGCTACTGCAGGCCTAGGTGTGCCTCTCTGACTGCATTGTGTGTGTCTTTCAGTGAGTTTCATTGATATTGTGTCACTTTGCATTTGCCCTGGACTTAAGGGAGATATAAGTGTACTGTTATTTCACTGTATTGACCACGTAGCCTAGCCACCTTATTTGGCCTGTTGTGAGCTTTAACTGTTTAAACCTTGTCAGGTATATTTGAGCATTTACCTTGTCAATTTTGGCTTTTGTTTGTCCCCATTGGGATTTACA